>NC_069003.1:34329281-34344300 GCF_001194135.2 Octopus bimaculoides
AGACCGCGTTCTTATACTATGTCTCTTTTTGCTGAAAAAACTAAGTTACAAGGATGTAAACAAACCAAAAGCAGCTGTCAAGTGTTGGAAGGGGACACACAGACACATGCATCCCAAAACGCAGATAGATAGATGTATGGCAGGATTCTTTTATTTTCTGTCAACCAACTCCACTAAAGTCTTGGTCAAACCAGGGCTGTAGTAGAAAGCACTTGCCCAAGGTACAAAAACATAGTTCCAAACATGACATTCATGGGTAAAAGAAAGATTACACAGAACTGCTTTCCACAATTAAGGGTGATGATGTTTTGAGTGGATAAATCTGGTTCCTGCAGTAAAAGGCTTCAGTTTTTGTCTTTGTGTGTGTGCGTGCATGTACACACACACACACACACACACACACATACACATACGTACATGTATGTCTATATACATAATATGCATTATCTATTTTAGAGCCATCACTACCTGAAGGTGTTGATCCATCATTTTTGGCGGCCTTACCTGATAACATTCGGCAAGAAGTGATAGCAGAACAGCTTCGATTGCAACGCATCCAACAGAGAGCTCAACAACAAGCTCAGAATAGTAGCAGTAGTATGGGTCATTTGGAGGTGAATCCTGAGTTCTTGGCTGCACTGCCACCTGCTATACAAGAAGAAGTGAGTTCCTCATTTTTATTTCTCAACATGTCTTTGCTCTGTCGATACTTCTTCCAGTGTCGTCGTATTCTGGCAGCTTATAGGAAATTTGCCATAAATATTTTTTGCTGTAGGAAAATTCACCACCACAAAAAAAACTTTTCTTGAAATAGCAACCTCATCAACTAACCTATCAATTAGAGAAAGATAATTTCTTTAAAATGACTTATCTAGTTTACAGTCTGCTTGTGTTCCTCCTTGACTGCAAACTTTCCCATGGCAGAAATGTCTATGGCAAATTTTCCGGTCATGATTATGGCAATATATAGAAAAAAAAATTGTAATTCTCAGAAACATCCGTTTTTATCTTGAGTTTTAACTACAGTTTGATAAAAGTCATAAGCAACCAGTGTCCCAAGGGACTTTCTGAATGGTACACCCAAAATGGCACAAGAATTCACTTTGAATTTATTCAATAGTATGGCCTATATGATGATGAGCTGTGTTTTATACAACCCACTTCTTGAAAAAAAAGGTTACCTGTGCTTGTTTCAATAGATGATTGTAGTGTAGTTGGAGGTCAACAGACATTATCATAAATGTAACAAGCAGACTCCAAGCACTAGTCTTGGGTTATTTGATAGTTCTAATACTGAAATATAATGGGTTTTCTCTTTTGTTATCAGAAGCTAGTGGTTTTCAAGCAAAACATTTTTCAGAACTTGAAGAAAAAAAGAAGTAGGGTGGAATATTTTTAAAATTTTGAGATTTAATTCAGGTTGAGGAAAGATATTTTCACATCTTTCTCAAATTTGAACTTGGGAAGTATGGAGCTGAGCTCTTAATTTTCTAACTACATTGTTTATTATGTCACTTGTTCTCTCGTTCTCTCTCTCTCTCTCTCTCTGTCACCTACTTTGTGAACATGACTAACTGTGGATGCTAATTATCAAATGTTGCAGGTACTGTCTCAGCAGCGTGCTGAACAAGCCAGGTTGACTGCCCAACAGAACCCTACCAACCCAGAAACTCCAGTCGATCCAGCAAATTTCTTTGCATCGTTGCCCAGTTCTCTTCGTCAACAAGTGCTAGCAGATATGGATGATAGTATGGTTGCAGTGTTACCACCTGATCTGGCTGCTGAAGCCCAAGCGCTGCGGAGAGAATTGGAAGAACGGCACCGTCGCTTAATGCAAGAACGTTTCTTTGCTCAAGCTAGTGCAGGTTCGCTGTCAGCTATACTCCGGCAAACTGGTCAGTTAATTCATCATTACAAAGAAGCCAATTATGTTCTTACTCTCCTCTCGAGTACCATTCTTATTACTCAACAATATATTTTAGATTCAACAGTCCTTTTCATTGTCTTGTTGGACCAGTTTCAGCTGTTCTAATAGTCTTTCAGTTATTTTTTTTGTATTCATTTCCTTGCAATTGTCTCAGAATTTTCTGACATAGTCTCTCCCTATGGAGCGGGGAAAACATCAAATTGACTCTGAACATTGGGGTCAATTTGACCCTAAATTTATTTTTTTGCTTCACAATAGAAGAGACTTTAAGCAGTTTTGTTTTTATTTTCTCTAAGTCTGCCTGTTGCAGTAATTCATGTCACCTAAGCTATCATTATTCTAAAATGTTCTTATTTCTCTGCAGGTCTTGCTGGAAGATTGGGTACACGCTATGCAATTCGAGCTGCCCCGCGCAGTGGTAACCAATGGTGTTGGAGTGGAAACCGTCCTGGACAGAGCAATTTAAATGCCAATTCTGTTAAACTGCGAGGACGACTGCTGCTTGATCACGAAGCTCTGACCTGTTTGCTTGTACTGCTGTTTCTTGATGAACCTAAAATTAACACAAACCGTCTTCATCGTGTCTTTCGGAACCTCTGCTACCACGCACCAACTCGAGCCTGGGTGGTGCGGGCCCTCCTCTCAATCCTCCAGCGAACCAGCAACTGCACAAGATTTGATGGTGTTGTGGGTGAAAAAGGTAAAACAGACAAATCGATGAGGAAACGGTCTCATTCCATGCAAACTGACAGCATAGCTGCCTTAAAAGTAGATACCAAGAACCAAGCGTCATGGCTGTCTATTAGCCTTGAAGCAGCCCTCGGCTGCAGGACTAATGTCTTCCAGATACAACGATCTGGCAAGAAACATCCAAACTTGGCTAACTCTACTGTGACTATACATCATCAAGCCGCTCCTGTGGTGTGTAGACATGTCTTGGACTCTCTAATATCATTAGCAAAGAGCTTTCCTAGTCAGTTCCTCCCACTCAGGAAAGCGAAAGAAGTTTCAAAATGTGATACAGACAAGGATAAAGATGGCAAAGACAAGGATGGTAAAGACAAAGATGATGTTGATAAACAAAAAGATAAAATTGATGGGACTCCAAGCAGTCCACGTATTAAGGAGCGATCTGACAGACAGGAACCGAGTGGAAGCAGTCGACCTGATTCAGACTTTTGGGACCTTCTAGTGCGCCTGGACGGTCTGACTAACCGAAAGGGCAAGGGTCTACAGCGATTACACAGCACATCGGGTGTAGACACAGAAACCTACAATGTAACAGATTTTGAATCTTCACCTCTCGGACAGTTAATGGCAATGCTATCACATCCTGTCATTCACTCGAGTCAAATGTTAACGGACAGATTGTTACGTTTGTTAGGACTTGTTTCAATTGGATTACCAGAATTAATGGCTCAAAAACCACAAGAAGTCTCTACAACTATGAATCCGGTCAGTGCAGCGGTAACTACGCAAGCTGCCCCTACCTCAATGTCGTTATCCATAGCTGGTGCCCCTGCTGTAGCTGGTAATGTCACCTCTCCTGCTGTTACTAACCAGGCAGATCTATCTACATTGACATCTACACTACCTGAAGCCGTCAGTAAGATGCCTTCAGCAGAAGAAACAACAGAGAAGACAGGTAAAAATAAAAATAAAAAAAACACCCTTTCCATTTTGCTCTTTTCTGTGCTTTTGAAATGTCTTTGTGAAAAATTAGCTGATAAAGAAGGAAATGCCTTGTTCCACTATGTACTTATTAACTTAATTAATTGCTAGGTTTTGTATTGAGGAGTTGTTCAGTTTAGATTAAGTATTTAGCTGTTTAATTCCGAGCTTTTGTATTTCAATATGATTTCATTGTTGTTGGTTTTGCAGTTGTCTTAAGTAACTCTGGTCTTAACATGTTAACCACCATATCCTGTTAGTCGAACTTAACCTGTGGCACCATGTATTTCATTTTTGAATATCAACTTTGATGAAACTTTGATGGAAGGCTTTAAAACAGGAAGTTTGTATCCTAGAACGAAGAGGTGGTCTCCAGTGAAGTTTGATATCAAATAGATTAAACCCTCTCTCTCTCTCTTAATACACCACTTTACTGGCTGACCTCATCTTATAATACTCCTCTTTATCGCTCTCACCTTTTATTTTCTTTTTTTTTTTTTTTTTTTGCTACTCTATCATTATCTTTCTCTCTCTCACCTTTCTCTCTCTCTCTCACCTTTCTCTCTCTCTCTCACCTTTCTCTCTCTCACCTTTCATCAACAATCTATGAACCAGAAACCTTTGATTACACCTACATGCATGATTCACAATAACTGCTTTGGCTTCATGTCCTCCTCCTCCTCCTCTACTTATCTTTTATTAACCTTAATGACGTTGTTGTTTCTTTCGTTGGCAGAGATTGAAGAGCTGCAAGATTCATGGAAGAACCTCCTCATTTTAGAAAATCAACTTCAGTTAGCAGTTAAGGTAACATTCTTATTAATTGCATTGCTGTTCAGCTCCTTCATGATTGAATCAGTGGAGGTCAAGCCGTGAGTGTGTTGTATTCTATTGATGTGAATGAGTGTGTGATGGTGGTGGGGGTAGTTGCAGTTTTCCTCAAAAGCTATAGCAATAGACACCATCAAAAGGAAAGTAAAAAAAAAATATATTTTGAGGACTTGATTAGAGAAAATCTGGTTTATAGAGATTGTTAATTGAAAGGGGAAACAAATGAAAAAAAGAGGAGAGAACTAAGGATTTTGTTGATAGATAATGTCAGGAATTGGGCAACATCATCTTTGTTTAATGTCTGTGAGAAATTGTTACAGGTGTGAGGGGGATTAGTTGTACCTTTTTTGTCTATTGATATGTAAATTAATTACCCTTCTCTCTCTTTCTCTCTCTCTTTCTCTCTCTCTCTATCTCTCTCTTTCTCTCTCTCTTTCTCTCTCTCTTTCTCTCTCTCTCTCTCTCTCTCTCTCTCTCTCAATTGCAGCTGTTTATGTTCATGTAGTTTAAAAGAATTCCTTTATTTTCAAATAGGTGTTGACTTCCAAGTCTTGTTCTGAAGAAGGTCTGGAAGATGCCACCAATCTGTTGCTGCAGTTGTCTAGAGCCAATTCTGCTACCCACAATGCTGTGCTCAAATTACTATTGGATGGCGCTCGAGAACTTGGTCACACGATCTGTGACCATATCCGGTAAGTGTGTTTCTCTTTGTGTGTGTGTGTGTGTACTAGATTATTGCTGGATCAGTGTGATTTGTGACACGCTAGCAATAACTCAAATTATTGAAACAATGGCATGTATGTATTTATTTATATATATATATATATATATATGTATAGGCACAGCCATGCAACCACATGGTCCTAGGTTCAATACCATTTTGGCCAAATTGTCTTCTACTTATTCCTGATAGTTGTAAATGAGTGTCACTGTCATACAAGCAGTGTTGTTCATTTCCAATATTCCACGCAAGAACTTGCCTGGCCTTGGGGAAATATTTCTTTGCTTGGAAACAGGTGAGGGTTGGTGACAGGAATGGTATCTGACTGTAGAAAAATCTGCCTCAAAGAAACTCCATCCAAACCAATGTAAAACCGTGGAAACGACAACATTGATGATATATGTATTACTTCCTTCATTGAACTACCATACTGGAGCACTCTTTGTGTGTGTGTGTGTGTGTATGTGTGTGTTCATGCACATATGTATATGTTATATGTAGAATAACACAAACAAATTTGAACTCAGAACATTGCGACAGGCGAAATGCTGTTATGCATTTTGTCCAGTGTGCTAACGATTCTGCCAGCTCGCTGCATTTGTAATAACAATAATAATAATGATGATACCCTAAAAGACAGCAGCAGTGTACACACCCTGATGACTTTGATAAACTGTGAGGCAGAAGTGTAGAGGGCACATTGCTGCTTTCTGTGACTCATTGATATTCTGCTCCTGTTTTATGCATTTTGTTAAATTCCTGTGTTATTTACTGAAGTAAATTTTGTATTTGTTTACAGTAAGCTGCTGGTAGAAATCAAAGAATTGAACGGGAAGCTAAAAGATATCCAAGGAGATGAGTCCAAGGACACAGGTCCACTGGTGAAAGGTTATTTGACGGACAGGTGAGTAAATTAATCTCTTACACTACTTAACCTTCCTCTGTTGATTTCATCAGAATAGAAGTGTTGTTGGTGAAAAGAGCGTTTAGAAGGAACATGTGGTTTGTGCCAGTCACCTCCATGGCCAACTAACTGGTATAGAGAAGGGTTGCTTCCCAATGACAGTCATTGTGGTATTATCATCGCACAATGTAGGTGCAGGCATAGCTATGTGGTTGAGCAGCTTGCTTTCCAATCATATGGTCTTCGGTTCAGTTCTACTCCATGGCACCTTGGGCAAATGTCTGCTGTAGCCTCAAGCTGGTCAAAGTCTTGTGAATGGATTTGGTGGACAGAAACTGAAAGAAACCCATCATGTATATATATATATATATATATATTGGGTGATCCCATAAATAAACCAATTTTTTAAAAAATTTTATTTTTCAAAATTTAGATAAGCAAAGTTTTTTTTAATCAAAAATATACTTTCCTTCATTTTCTACAATGCTCTTCCATCTATCTGTTAGACTTGCAAGGCCCCTCTAGCAAAATTCACTTGTCAGTGGCGAAAAATACTTCTCCACTGTTCTGGATTCAGATGATGTTTATTTTTGTCTCTTGTGTTTGTAGGTTCACCCGAGCAGTTAATGTTGTTGTGTCTGCCCCCACTAAAATGAAGGGAGGTCACGACCTACAGTTGCCGTCAATGTCTATGTTGACCAGTAAGAACTCCAGCCAGCAGTTCTTCCTTCGTATCCTTAAGGTTATCATTCATCTCAGAGATGCTGCACGCCAGTCACTTGCCAAGAAAGCAAGAGCCACAGGTACGTACAACTATTTTGCCTTCTTTCTCGCGTTTATACTGCTTTCAGAGATAGGTTTCCCTCTCTCTTTTCTTTTTGTCCAGCTGTGTTTATGGCACTCCATCGGTTACAACAGCAAGGGTTCCAATTGATCTGATCAATGGGAGACCCTGTTTGTGAAATTCATGTGCAAGTAGTTGAGCACTCCACAATAGGATGGAGTGAAAATAAAAAGAAAGTTATAGAAATTGAAAATGCCTGAGGCCTAAAATCTTGCTATATATTGTTACTAGAAAAAATGCAAAATTGTTGCTTAGATCAGTCAAGGGCATTCCCCCCCCCCCAATTATTTTTGTCAGTTCATCTCTTTTAGCTTTGCCTCTCTCTCAAGGACCTGCTCCCCCCCCCATCTCTTTTCTGTCTGTCTCTCTCGTAACCATGCTTATAACTGTTGATGTTTTGTAGGTGAAAGAACTCTAACGGACGATGTGTTGGCACCAACCATGGAAACATTGATAGACACCTCTGGCAGTGGTAGCGCAATGTTTTCCTCCCAAGATGGAGCAGCTGCTACTCAAGCGCCTGCCCCTGCAGCCAGCGGTGCCACTGCTACAGATGTTAACACCACCAGTACTAGCAGCAGTCAGGAAATGACCAGTTCCACTTTATCTGAGAACCAGCCATCACAATCTATTACACAGCAACAAAGTTTCATAGAATCCGTCACTTTGATGACAGATTCTCAGATGGATGTCGATCAAGCAGGTAGGTGACAAAGGCATGTGCCAAATTGAAGTCTTGTTACTTCGGTTGATGCCACAATGAAGGTTCTTGAAATCGATGACCTCACATAATCCTTTACAAGCATTCTACACTAAATCCACGAGCGTATAAAAAAAGAATTATCATCATTGTAATTATTTAACACCCTCCATACATGCTAATATGGATTGGACTGTTTGGTATGAACTGACAAGCCAGAGAACTGCACTGATCTCTAATGTCTGCTTTGGCATGGTTTCTACAGCTGGATGCCCTTCCTAATGCCAACCAATTTTACAGAGGGCACTAGGTGCTTTCTTTCTGGCACTAGTACTGATGAAGTCCCCAACTACTCACAGGACAAGACCTCCTCAACTTAATGGGGGAGGGGTTATAGCATTGAGAAATAAATTAGGATAGAGGGACATGGGCAGTTGTCTTACTGAAGGGGTGAATGCATGGCTTTGTCATCTGGGTTGAAGTCTCACTTTCGTGAACTTCCCCTTTCATCCGTCAGATGAAACCCTTAAGTGTTTAAACCTTTTCATATTTGGTTTAAATATTCTCCCCATTTCATGTTAAATTCGGCCAGATGTGGCCTCTTACATCACCTACCTTACATGTAAAAATCATCCAGTCATCAAAAATCTTGATGCTATGAGATAATGCATGATTAATTAAAACAATTTGAATAAACAAACATTACATTTGAAAGTAATCTGAATGCTAAAGGGTTAAATCACTTGTCCACTACCTGCCCTTATTACTTTTGTGTCCTACATAATTTCACTTGAGACCCTGTATATTTTTGTTGACTTTTTCAGAGAATTTAGTTGATGACCGAAAAGGACGATCAAAGAAGGAAGGAGAACTTCCTCGCCTTAGTGATCAATTACAGTTAGATGAAATGTGGCAGACCCTTGGAGACTGCCTCACAGAATTAGCCAAGACACCTGACCACCATGCCGTACTTATTCTCCAACCAGCTGTTGAAGCCTTCTTTCTTGTGCATGCAGGTAAGTTTTCTTCTGAACGATTTCATTAATTATTCCTAGTGGGCTACCATATATATATATATATATATAATTGGAAAATTACTATTTATAATAGTGCATGACCTGTTTTATGCCTGGAGGGATGAATTAAGGATAAAAGAAAGAAAAATATTGAAAGAAAAGAAACATTCGATAGATCAATATATACATATTAGTTTTTAAATGTTTTTTTTCTATATACAACATTATAGACAAACCATAGACAGGAAATTTTTGAAACAGTCAGTGCCTGTCTGTACAGTATTTTTAGTGAATTTTACATATTTGTAATTGGGATGCTTGTAAAAATCCTTTCACCACTATATATATATATCATCATCATCATTTAATGTCAGCTTTCCATGCTGGCATGGGTTGTACGGTTTGACTGAGGTCTAGGAAGCCAGGAGGCTGCACCAGGCTCCAATCTGATTTGGCATAGTTTCTAAAGCTTGATGCCCTTCCTAACAACGCCAACCACTTTGAGAATGTAGTGGGTGCTTTTTATGTGCCACCAGCACGGGGGCCAGTCAGCTGGCACTGGCATTTGACCATACTCGAATGGTGCTTTTTACGTCCTACCGGCATGGGAGCAAGTCAGGTGGCACTGGCAACAACACATATTTCATTGTCGTCTCATTTTCCAGATTCTTTATCTTATTTTCTGTCATGATGTTTGCAAAATGTGTCAATCCATGTTTTATATTGTTTTCAGGTGAGAAAGACACCAAGAAAAACGAGCAACCAAGTCAGAAACGTGAAGATCAGTTATCTCACTTGAGTATGGAAGTTGCACCAGCTTCGCCATCTCCAGCATCTGTTATGGAGAACTCCACGTTACTTACCCGGGAAAATTCTGTGGCGTCTGTATCCTCTTTGGGACATGCCTCAAGTGATACACAGAAATTTTTAAAGTTTGCTGGTAAGTTTTTTGGGGTTTTTTTTTCAACTGATTTTGTAACAGTTGTATTTCTTTCTTGTTATAATAAAATATTATACAATATTTAGCCTAAGAACAAATGTTGAGAATACCAGTAATATACTGGTTCCCTTCAACTTCATTGCTACTTCTTGTGTGGCCTGCTTCTTGAAAAACATTAGCCACGCTTGTTTTAAACAATTCTTATTCCCAGTCCATAGAAAGTGGCATCTATTCCAAGTATTCAAATTGTAAACCTTATTGTCAACAAGTGAAATCATTTTGTGTGTTTGACAGAACAAACAGAAAAAACACAACACACACAATTATATACTTTTCTTTGTCTTTCATTTTTAGTTTGTGTGCCCTTCAATCAGTTTTGTTAATTAAAAATAAAATATATAAAATTATTTATGTATATTTTCCCAAACTAGCATCATTGAATTCAAAGTAATTTTTCATTGGCATGCCATAAAGTAAGCCGAGCATCTACAGTTTGCCCATGGCTGGTTAAAACAGTCAACTAAGAACATCTATAGATTGCTAAAAAAATTATTTCATTGTCAACTTGTATCACAGGATATCTAAGATTGTGAATTCAACTTTTCAGTGTTTCTTTAAATTCTTGTACTTCTCTTTCTTTCAGAAACTCACCGAACAGTATTGAACCAAATACTGCGACAGTCTACAACGCCCCTCGCTGACGGTCCATTTTCAGTTTTGGTTGATCACACTAGAGTCTTGGATTTTGATGTGAAAAGAAGATATTTCCGACAGGAACTAGAACGATTAGACGAAGGTTTGCGTAGAGAAGATTTGGCCGTCCATGTAAAAAGGGAACATGTTTTTGAAGATTCCTTCCGGGACCTGTTTCGTCGATCTCCTGAAGAATGGAAGCACCGATTCTACATTGTGTTTGAAGGTAGCTTTTAATGTTCTCTACCTAAAACTGAGTTAATCAAAAGTAATTAAAAGATCATGACAAATCTTCAAATGAAAAATGTTATTGTACATTAATTTGCTGCTGTTTTTGTTGTGGTTTCAGGTGAGGAAGGTCAGGATGCTGGTGGCTTGTTAAGAGAATGGTATGTTGTAATATCAAGAGAAATTTTCAACCCGATGTATGCGTTGTTCCGTACATCTCCTGGAGACCGAGTCACTTACACCATCAATCCCTCATCCCATTGCAACTCTAACCATCTCAGCTATTTCAAGTTTGTTGGCCGGATCATTGCCAAGGCCATCTACGACAACAAGTTGCTAGAGTGCTTTTTCACACGGTCCTTCTATAAACATATCATTGGGCAGGCTGTCAAGTGAGTAATCCAAAAACAATCTTCATCTGATGTTGTTCGTTATTAATTACTTTTTACCGAGTTAACAGCTACGTTTATCTCATATATTCCACTTGTAAGTAAATAAATACAATCAAATGTATACCAAACAAACTTAAGATTAATACATTATCAAACGTGTGGATATTTCCATACATGCAATAAAGGCAGCCACTGCACCTATAGCATTAGCTTGTGTGTGCACGTATATATATATATATATATATATATATATAAATATTTATGTAAATATTTATGTATGTATGTATGTGTGTGTGTGTGTGTGTGTGTGTGCTTGGGTGTTATTATTAAAAGATGAAAGCTGAAAAAAGGACTACTAACAGTATAGTATTGCAGCGTACCGGTGAAACGTTTCAGTAATATAACTAATTTCCAATACTTTATTTTTCTTTTTTGACAGATATACCGATATGGAAAGTGAAGATTATTCCTTCTACCAGGGACTGGTCTTTCTGCTTGAAAATGATGTCAAAGATCTTGGCTATGAGCTGACGTTTAGTACAGAGGTATTGCTTCTTTCTCTTGCCCCCACTTGATGCACAATCACATTCTAATCTGTTATTAAATGGGGCATATTGTTTTTGGGGTGGCTGTGGGGACATAGGAATGCTGTATGGGGGTGCGACCCCACCGCTGCCACCTTCTTTTGTCTATATTTGTTACTGACATGGTAATGCACACCCAGCCATTGCTGCAAAGTGGTTGGTGATAGGGAAAGGCAGTGTGTTGGAACAACTCTTTGATCCCATTGGCTGATGATGATGATGATAATAATAATAATAATAATAATAATACCAGAGATGGATGGAGATGTCTGTTGCACTGCCATTTTCACTGCTCTTCTGAAAACTTTTCTATGTAACCTCTCTACCATGTGTTTTGAGTCCATTTGCAAAACTGGAAATTATTCGATTGCTATGGATATATTTAATTTTTAACTCCAGGCTTTAGGCTTCTCCAAGTTAAAGGGGTCCCCAATGTTCAGGGCCCTTGACCCATGGCCCATATTGACCCATACATAAATTTGGCCTCAACATGAACTCAGGTGGTTGGGTAGCAAACTTCCTAGCGACATAACTATTTCAGCTCCTGTGAATATGCTTCTTACAGTTTTCCATTTCCTTGTAAACTAATTAGGATATAATTTTTTTTTTTTTTTTTTTACAGATCCAGGAATTTGGTGTCACTGAGGCACGAGATTTAAAACCAGACGGACGCAATTTAACTGTAACGGAAGAGAACAAGAAAGAATACGTGAAAATCGTTTGCCAAATGAGAATGACCGAATCGATTCGCAAGCAGCTGGATGCTTTCTTGGAGGGCTTCTATGATATTATTCCCAAACGCTTGATCTCTATCTTCAACGAGCAAGAACTGGAGTTGCTCATTTCTGGTTTGCCTAACATTGATATTGATGATCTGAAGGCTAACTCGGAGTATCACAAATACCAGCCCAACTCTCTACAGGTATACACACACACACACACACACGCACACACTCATTGTTTGTTTCATTCATGTCATCCTTTGTCCTGTCCTTTCAGTTTGCTGGAGAAGCAGCTGGCGTGCGCACCAATGTTGCACGCAGCAGCTAGGACTTTTACAATGATTAATAAGTAGTTGTTAATTATGATGACAATTTAACAATAATGTTAATGGTTAGTAATATCAAAAAATACTCCTTTCTACTCGAGGCATTAGGGAGTGAAATATTTTGTTGGGGAGGTGAATACTCAATTAGAGGAACCCCCAGTGCTTGACTGATACTTTGTTTTATGATCCTGGAAGGTGAAGTTGACCTCGGTGGGTTAAGCAAAAGAACATGGAGAGCGACAAGAAATACCGCTGAACATTTTGTCTGACTTACAAAAGATTCTTCCATCTCACTGCCATAATAATAATAATAATAATTAGCCCCTTTTGCAGTAGGAGTTTGGCTGCTATGTTTAGCAGAAGTGTCCCACAATGGATTGTTTTGTGTGTTTGAGGGAGAGAGAGAGCCATTTATATTTGAAAACATATTTTTTTTAATACATTGCTTACTAATTAATTTAAAATAGAACTTCATCAAAGGATACTGTTGCAACTAACGAGATTTTGTTTTTGTTTTAGATCCAATGGTTTTGGCGAGCATTACGATCTTTTGATCAAGCCAACCGTGCACGGTTTATCCAGTTTGTTACTGGAACTTCAAAAGTTCCGCTTCAGGGCTTTGCTTACCTGGAGGGAATGAATGGCATCCAAAAATTTCAAATCCATAGAGACGATCGCTCCACAGATAGACTGCCCACTGCACACACCTGGTAAGCCTGTTCGGTTAACACCCTGTTTCTGTTATTTTACTGATCCCTGATAATTTTGGTTGTTAATATTTGATTTGTAATGAAATAGGGTAGCAGTGCTGTAAACAAGTCCAGTAGGGCCAAGCATGCATCCAGAGATGGGTCTTTTGTAACACCACATCATCTGATAAAAATCTTGCCAAACATTTTCTGCCAAATTTTGTAGAATCCACCTTTCTTGAACTATGACCACTTTGAAAGGTTCAACATTTACTGCCCACAAAACTAAAAATTTCTGTTATAAAAAGGGGTGGGGGATCCCAAATCTCCAGTGCATTCCATTATTCCTGAGACTGGCAACCTCTTTGGCTCTACCAACTATCAACTGATAATTCTCATCTCCAATACCTCAAAGGTGAAGGAAGCCATTCTTTCCATCAAGTCCCTTTGAGAAATTGAGTGAATGTAATACCATTGCCGTTAACCTTTCAGCATGTCTGGCATGCAAGTATCCATGCTCAGCTATTAATTTATGAACTTCTCGCTTGGTTTGAAAGTGTCTACTTTGATGGTACCATTGCGGTATATATCTACCACCTCTTCCCCTCTTACCTGAACCTTCTTCCTACATTTTGTCTCCTGGGTAAAGAGGAGTAGTGGTAGGAGTCACTTAGATGCACCTTAATTATTTTGCAAGAAACCTCAAAAAAAGTGCTCAAATGTGGACGTGATAATCTAATCTTTGTCAACAACATATACTATCACTACTTGCATCAAGAACTTTGCATTCCCATCTTCTCTAGCTACTTCAAAACCCCTCAAACTTACTAAATCTGATCTTTCCTGATGCCCCCCGCCCCACCTTCGTAAACCAGCAACTTTGCACCCCAAACATTAGCCTTTCTGTTTAGGGCCTGAAAAATACTCAAGCTTTTGACTTTCTATGAAGCCCAGATCTGGGATGCTGTTAATGTGTGACAGATGCAACCATCCCTTACTGCACCCAGAAGAAAGCCATCTGACTGATAGATCTACACATGGGTTGTCTCTGTTATGTATTGGTTGCACAATAACTGGATTGGTCTTGCCTGTGAATGTTATAGGCACAGCCCCTTTCCCTAAAAGATAATGACCTTGTTCTCATTAACCCTTGTGGCATCAACCTACCTGACACGATTACTAGTTCTATGATACAACTTCCCATTTTAAAGATATCTAAATTAAGATATTTCATCAAAATTTCCTGCTAATTTATATTCCAAACACACCGGCCGGTAATTTTACTAAATCCATTCTTTTAAAAAATTAATTGAAAGAAAGATGATGTATTTCAATAGAAATCTGATAACAAAAAGGTTTAATATTGATTTAATGTGCTTCAGTTCACTCTCCGTGTTGGATAACTGAGTAAGATATGTCTTGCTATTTCTTCTTTCTTAGCTTCAACCAGTTGGATCTTCCTGCGTACGAGACCTACGACAAATTGCGGCACATGTTACTGCTGGCAATAAATGAATGCTCTGAAGGGTTTGGTCTGGCTTAATCATTTCAACATAACCAAATGGACTTCAACATGAGAAATATAAAAAATATATATACATACATATATACACACACGCACACACACACACACACACACACACACACATACAGGTATATGTATGTGTGTATGTATATATACATATATATATATATATAAATATATATATATATACATACACACACACGCACATATCTATATAATGTATTATACATACATACATATATATGTATGTATGTATTATCCACACATGTATTATGTTATGTCTGTGTGTGTGTGTGTGTGTGTGTG
>NC_069003.1:34344973-34351484 GCF_001194135.2 Octopus bimaculoides
TTAAAAAAAAAAAAAGAAATGCTAATAAAGTTTGATGATGAGAGAGTGGCGTGAGGCTCTTCTTTCAGCTACCATTTTCTTGAGAAACAAATAAAATTTAAAAAAAAAAAAAGAAGAAAGAAAAGAAAAGAGAAAAACGAACCCCAAACTGTTAGCTGTCGGACAGCACAGTGTGTGCTGGTGCTTAGCGAACTGATGGTTGGCTAAACCTGCCTCCACACTCCATTGGATGTAATTGGTCTTTCTATAGAGCTGAAATATTTTGCATGAATGAATGTCCGTTGGACTAAGTTATTATGTTATGTTTTCAGCTACAAGCTGTACCAACAAAATTGATATCTTTGTTCAATAAAGAAAATCGTCATTGAAGTAGAGGTTCTCTCCCCTAAATTTCTGAAATTTGTTTCCCAACCTGAAACATCTCCGAGTGGACAGGATCATTGAAAAATAACTCTTGAGGCAGTGTATGTACATACATTATATATATATAACCTGTAACCATCTCCCAGTTAAATATCTCAACGATATATCTAGCCTGTTAAAGTACCCCCTGTTCTTACTGCCCTCTAAAATAAGGTTCTAAGTAACTTGACCAGCAGATTTTTTCCTCAGTGCAGATACCAACTTCGTTGTTGCTAATTAATACATATTTAAAACGAAAAAAAAACAAAAAAAACCTCCAAAAAATTAAAAAAAGCTCCCCCCTTCCTTTCTCTGCCTCCATTTTTCAATTGTAATATTGCTACAGATATTTGTTTTCAGTACCCCCCCCCCTTTTTTTAGAATTTCTCCCCTCCCCATTTGTCCATTAAACCTTTTTTTTCTAAATCTTTTTCTAGGCCTTTTTGTCATCACACACTGCCGTTGTGTAGATATATTAGTTTCTGGAGAAATTCTGCTTTCTGGATACGGTTGCATTATTTTTTTTCTCTCTCTCTTTAAAATCTGAGGACGATTTCATTTGTTGGCTTATTTCTCCAATGTTAATCTTTTTATCATTCTCTCCTTGATTGATTTTTTAATTTGTTTAATATTTCTTTTTTGATATCTTCATTAAATTTATTTTATTTCCTAATCTTTTTTTAAACTTTTTTTTTTTTTGTTTTCTTACTAATTCCATCAAAATAAACTGCTACAAGTCTCTCTCTCTTATAGAACTGCCATAAGCTTGCATGGGTCTTCACATTGCTAAGCTTTACCGTTATTATTATTCTATACGCACACTTACACACATGCTGCTGGAATCCAGTGACATTGCATATCACGATGAGTTCATAAACACAAGAAATATTAACAAAGAATCGAGCTTAGTTGTAAACCCAGCTTTGTTTTGGCAGTTTTGGTTTCCACACATTCTACAAGAAAATTATGTGTGGCGAAAAGTAGCCGATGAAATGGGAGGAATCGTTATATAATTGCCGTTTTTAGCATTGTGAAACCCTTTTTGACAGCCAATACTCACCGAGTTAAACCAAGTGGTTTCCTCGATTATCCAACTTGTATCCATACTTTGTTTAATGACTAGTCTTGATTGATAGTGATTGAATATACCTGATTTATCTTAACTTTAAAAAAAGAAATTTAAAAAAAAAAAACCCCTCTAATTATTTATTATTATAAATAATTTCTCTCAATGTTTTTCTACAAAAAAAGAAAAAGCATCTAATGTTGATGGTTTATGTGGAACTTGTTCACCGTTTGTGTGGGATTGTCAACTTGGCAAATTACATTATCAGATTTTAGCCTGAGGAATATTTGTTGCAAGCAGTTTCATAATATATGAAAAGAAAAACTTCTTTACTGAGCAAAGTGCTCATTGCAAATAATTTTTTTCCCCTTGTTTCTCAATATTCCTAATAAATGAATTTATTACAATTGCTATTTTATGAATGAAAATAATTTTATTTCTTATCTAATGGTGGTTTTTGTCACAAGAAGTCTTTGGTTGGGTCAATGGGATTTTGTTTATTTTGCCTCCAGTATGAAGGATTGACTGTTAGAATTCTTGCACTGCCCAGACACTCTTCGTCTTTGTAGAACACTGCATACTGACCCGGGCAGATAGCCCGCAGTGGTTTCTCTAGCGTCACAGTGTATTTGTTGTCATTAGACCTGTGTATCTGACAAGTCACTAACGGATGGATATGTTGGAAACGGAAGCTCACTGTAGCCACACCTTCGTGAAATTCTGGTTCTGAGTGGATCCAGTGCGGTTTGTCAGCGATGAAGGAGTCTCTAAATAATGCTGCATGATGGGTACCTGGAGCCTAGGGAAGATAGAAAGCAATAAAACTGTCAGGGGATGGAAGTGGAGTGTTTGTATGTAAATAGTGTGATGTGAGGAGATTGAATAGGAATGGGGTTCTTTCAGGATTGATGTCTCAGAGAGGCTCACAGGTAGCTGAGCCAGGTTATTGGCCAGCCTCTCCAATTACAAAATGACACAATAAACAAGGGCTCAATCCCACTGTGTGCCACTTTGGGAAAGTGTCTTCTGTAACCCTGGGCCACTCAAAGCCTTGTGAGTGGATTTAGGAGACAAAAACTGAAAGAAGCACTTCATAGATGCGTATTTGTGTTACTGTTACCTTGGCTTGACATTCTGTGATAATTGTAAACAAGTGTCACCATCATGCCAATGGTGTCCTTTGTTTTCCAGTCTTCTGTGAAAAGCATTTTCTGGCTTTGGGGAAATAATAACCTTGCATGGAAAACAGGTATGAGTTTGTGACTGCCTTGACAGATTCTGTCCGATCCATGCCAGCACGGAAAAATGGAGAATTTGAACTCAGTGTAGCAAGAAGTGAAATACCACTAAGCATTTAGCCCGGCATGCTAACGAGTTTGCCACCTTAATAATAATGATATGCAAACAGTTTTACTCACCACAATTATTTCTTGATTGTTGGGGTTAATTTCTGCAACAAAATAGGCCAAAGAATGGCCGCCAAGATTGGTACGTTGTCCCAAGGTCCAGAAGTGAATACCTACAAAGTACATTAACGAACAACATAAATGTGTGGCAGGGGTGGGTGGGCATTTTTATCGATCCCAGTGCTTATTCAACCAACCCTGAAAAAGATGAAAGGCAATGTTGACCTTGGTGGAATTTAAACTCCCACTCTAAATATGCTTTATATTATTTATGAGGAAAATGAAAATTATTATTATTAAGTTGGCAGAATCGTTAGCACGCTGGGTGAAATGCCTAGCGGTATTTCCTTTGCCGCTACGTTCTGAGTTCAAATTCCACCAAAGTCGACTTTGCCTTTCATCCTTTCAGGGTCAATAAATTAAGTACCAGTTGCGTACTGGGGTCAATCTAATCGACTAGTCCTCTCCTCCAAAATTCCATGCCTGGTGCCTTTAGTAGAAAGGATTATTATTGGTGAGCTGGCAGAATTGTTAGCAGGCCGAGCAAAATACTTAGTCTCCCTCTACAGTCTGAGTTCAAATACTGCCGAGGTTGACATCTTTCATCCTTTTGGGGTTGTTAAATACTAGTTGCGCACTGGGAGTTGATAATCCCAATCCAGTCTTGTACTGGGGTTATTCTCAGTCATCTAAGAATAATCCTATATAACTGCCCCCTACTGTGTGGTGTCCAAGGAGGATATTCAAACACATGTCATTAATTGCTTAGTCCAACATCATCTCTAATTAAGCAGACCCATGATGATCAGAAACATTCCACTTACGACCATCATGTCGTCTCATGCTTTGTGTACCTAGGACTGTATTACCTAATAAGTCCCTTTTTTTTATTGTCAATATGATATAAGTTGTGATTCAAAGTAAATAGCTGCTATTTTTAGCAGACGGCTGTCTTAAGGATGAATAAGGTAGGGATGGGGAACCCTTTTCAAGAAGTGAGCCACGTGAGACATGGATCATCTTCAGGTGGGCCACACTACTAAAAAAAAAAAAAAAAAAAAAAAAAAAAAATACAAGGTCTTTTCGGTTGCATGCTATTTAGAAATTGCCATGGGCCACAGTTTGCCCAGAATTGAGTTAGGGTCTCAGAGTGAAAGACTTACCTTGGTGCTGTCCAACTATTTTGCCAGTCTCTACATCAACAAAATTACCTGGGCAAGGCACAACATACTGGAAATGGAAGAAATACAATATTAGACAGAGAGAGAATTATTTACTGATACTATTAACATTTAGACAAAGGTGACAATATGGCATTTTGTCCAGTGAGCTAACCATTCTGCTAGCTTGCCGCCTCAGTTAACTTAAAAGATATTGATTCCCACTTTTGGAGAAGGGGTTAAGTCGATTCCATTGACCCAAGTGTTCAACTGGTACTTATTTTATCAACCTTGGAAGAATGAAAGGCAAAGTCAACCTCGGCGGAATTTGAACTCAGAACGTACATTCTGTAGCTTGTTGACTTAGTTAACCAAAAGATACTGATGATGATGATGCTGAACTTAAAAGGAATAAACAAAGACATTTCAGGTGTTTGGAGTACAACAACTCTACAAATCTGAAGCGTTGTGATGTTCATGCCTTTTCCAAAGGCTGTTTTAAGTATATTGGTAGAATGGAAATAATGATTTAAAAAGAAAAAAGCAAAAGTGTTTTAGAGTTTTGTTTTTCAATTGGAAATTTCTATTCAAGCAGAAGGAACTGACTATTTCTAAGGAAGAACTCACCAAATTTTGGTGGTGTTAACTTACCTCTTTAATGAAAGATGAGAAATTTCTGGAACCAATGAAACAGATTCCCATACTCTGGAATAAGAGGAAAATATGGTTAAACGTAATATATGATGATGACATATATGTATGTGTGTGTGTATGTTTTGTAAACAAATGAAGTGGCAAAGGATTACCTCTTTCTTCCTTGCTATTTTTTCCAAGCCATGAGAACATGCTATCTCTCTGACCTCCTTCTTTGGCAGATTACCAATAGGAAAGAGAGATTTCTGCAAGGATTCCTGAGATATTTGTGACAAGAAAAATGTTTGGTCTTTCACAGAATCAACAGAACTTAATAATTTCACTCCTTAAAAAAAAATAATTAAAAAAAGATATTAATAATAATAAATAGAGGTAACTCGAATGTGGAATCTGAAAACAGAAACAATTCCTATCATAGTAGGCATATTAGGTATGATAAAAAAATATTCAGACAAATACAGAACAAAAACACCAGGACTTATAAGTATATATAAGATGCAGAAAATTGCACTACTAGTAGTGGTGGTAGTAGAAGATGCTAACATTTTCATCACAGACCTCTGCAAACCAATGCTGAATCCAGAGTCGTTTGAGGCTGGAACTGTCCATCATTTTAAACACCTAACCAAGATAATTCTACACAATATAGATTTATAAACAAAATCCCCACCCACAAAGAGATTTACAAGAAAATATAAAAATCTTACGGGGATCAGGTTGAGATCTTCTGAGATTTCCAGGGCCCCGACCAACACGTGCATAGTGACCAGTTGCTATGGCATCGGCGCCAAGTTTACCAAGAGCATGCTGCAAGAAGGCATCAAACTTGATATATTTGTTGCAAAGAATGTCTGGGTTGGGCGTTAATCCTCGCTGATAATCCTGTAGGAAAGTACTGAAGAAAGAAAAATATTTCATTTGTTGAAGAATATTTCAGAACTTAAAGATTTGCAGTTTGTGAAAGAATGCTAACCTAACATTGTCCTCAGAGAGATTCACCATGACACAAAATGCGACAAGGTTGGTCCCTTTGAATTACAGGCACAACTCATTTCTGCCAGCTGAGGGGACTGGAGCAATGTGAAATAAAGTGTCTTGCTCAAGGACACAACATGTCACCAGGAATCGAACTCACGACCTCCCGATCGTACCCTAACCACTTGGCCACATGGCTTTACCACTTCTCCAGGGTCTAGCTATACAGTTACCCTCAAACTCTCTCCTAAATCAAGAAACAGTAAAATATTTTTTTTCACCTGAAGACATTATTCCAATATTCTTTGACAAAATTCACTTGATGTAGAGGTATCTTCAGTTTATCACATGTGTACTGAGCATCTTCGAAGTCTGTTTCCGCTGCACAAAAACCATTCTCATCGGCTATGTCCCAGTTTCGCATGTACAGACCCAACACATTGTAACCTGGATGTCAAATAGAAAAGAAATTGAGAAACAAATTCTGTTAGATAAAAAAAAACAAAGTCGAGAGAGATTATAAAAGATCCGTTATTCCACTATATGCGACTTTACGTTTTTATTTCTGCAAGAACCGGCTTACGACATTGAACACGTGCCTCTCTTTAAAACAACCGATTTGTTACTGTGGCTGAAACGGTGAGATTTTATACAAAAAGGAAACTAATTAAGTGACCTTCATGCGTTTCCCAAGGGTCTTTAATTACAATAAAGTAAAAATATCGGCGGAGACGGACTATATGTAATCTGAACCTCCCCCACCCTTATTTATTAATTTTTTTTTTACGGAATCCCACGTTTTAGGCTATGGAGATTCCGATTCTGAAAAAAAATTGTTTGAAAAATTT
>NC_069003.1:34351612-34360342 GCF_001194135.2 Octopus bimaculoides
CCATAGCCTAAAACGTGGGATTCCGTGAAAAAAAAAAAGTAAGTGGGGAAAGGTTCAGATTACATATAGTCCATCTGGACCAAAATATCTCTAACCCGCAATCATGAAAAGAAGTAAACAAAAAAGGGGGGGGGGATAATTAAGCTCACTGCCTCAAATTGAACAAGGCCCAGGGTATAGTGTAACGATGCTTCACCTGATTTTTTTTTATTATTAAAGATGCAATGAAATAGGAAGTTACGATAGATCCTATATCCATTGATTTGTCAGGACGTTGTTTAAAAGGTCCGTTGTGTTTAATTACGACAATTCAAGTTGTGAGTTCAAACCCTGCCGTGGCTAATTTTCAATGTCATCTTTCCGAGGTCGACAAAATAAGAAGTCACTAGTCAACTGTTGAGTCGATTTGATATATTTATTAATTATGTTTAAATGTGAAATACAATAAATAAAACAGCGAAGACTGGTTCCACTGGAAGTTTACCTTTACGTTCAAGGACAATTAAAAAAAAAATCTTCTTTCTTTACCTGTTTTACGAAGTAAAATAGCTGCGACAGCACTATCAACTCCTCCGGATATTCCACACACCACAGTTTTCCATCCATTGATCATGTCTGAGATAATTCTAACAAGAATTAACAGAGAGAATGAGAAACGAGAGAGTTAAGGGTACATCGCCGTATTATTTGGATCTAAACGTGAACGATTGTGTAATAATATTGCAAGTGTTTTATCTTCGTAAAGGCGACAGGAAGCATTAAATAACCTGAATTAGGCTTCAGATCTTAAATTATTAAATTATTATTATAATTATTATTGTCGTTGATTGAGGGTACTTTTTACTTTGACACCCACGAAGCAATATCAAAAACTTCTGCCTCAGGTTTTTAATATTTTCGCAGCCTCAACGAACTTATTTAAAATCTTGTTACTACATTAGGATTTTAAATATATCATTATTGTAAATTATTCAAGAGTGAAATAAAGCCTCCCCTTGAATTAGAAGGAAAAAAAAAATTAACGATTTCTTGCCGAAAACATAAGGACAGAAATAAAGGTGCGGAATAAATTTTAACCGGGAACTTAACCGGTGATGAAAATTAATCTGCTTAAATATAAGCACAAGAAGAGAAACTTTCTGGGATGGCTTGATTTATTTAATTAACATCAATAATTAACCGGTACTTATTTTATCAACCACACACACACAAAAAGAGCCAAAGTCGAAATCAGCTGGATTTGAACTCAGAACGTGAAGGCTTACCATAAAACATTGCAAGGCATTTTATCTAATACATCACATTACCCAACTAATGAAAATTCGTGGAAATTCCAAGTTTTATAAATATTCCAATTTATTATTTAATACGTAATGAGAATAAAACAGGGGAACCGACCAGGTCTACTGGATCAGAAATGACCTGGGGCTGAACAACAATAGCAATTTAACAGATGTCGTCTGCTATTGGCTGAAGCCATGCCAAGCATTCCGAACTTTGTTGAAACGAACGCAACGATTGGTTACTCCTTCTCCTTTCATTACTATCCTTGCTCTGTCTTTCTTGTTGTCGATGATTAGACATCAACATTTAACTGGTGTATATATACATACATGCCTACTAACCACATATATATATGTGTATTTATATAGTCACATAAATGCATTATTAAGCTAAACGAAAATGGATCAGCGATAGCCGTGCAAAAAATAAATAGCTTTTACCATTTATTTGTGTGTTGCACGTATAAAGTGGTGTTTATAGATTTATATATATATACACACCCACCCAAAACAGTTTTGGAATTGTTGCAATTATGTCATGTCGACTAAATGGACAGTATAATATTTCATATTAACTAAAAAAAAAACAAGCCGACAGACAACGATAAGGTGGGAAAGAAAAAGGAGAGAGAAAGCAGAGTTTGTGAAAGCCTCCAGCCATGAGTGGTTTAAAGAACCGAGAAATTGTGGAGGAAGATTTAGTTAAGTTACTGCAACATTTCATTCATACTTCACACCGAGCTAACAGCAAAGATGATGCTAAGGTAAAGACTATGTATATAAATATGCATGTTCTATTCTCTTTTCAACGATTCAGATATTTCCTCGGAGGAGGAAAGAGATGGTTTCGAAGATGCAAAGCTCCGCCGTTTGAATGTAGAAAACAAAAACAACGTCACATTCTAAACTTGAGAAAAGTCTTACATATTTTTACTCTTCCACTTATAATATTTGTTATATGCGCCCCATCTATCTATCTATCTATCTATCTATCTATTCATACATACATACATACATAATTGATATCTATTGTGTATGTATATAAAACCCATCTATAAATACATACGCTGGGTCGATTCACTTGACAGTCACTATTCTGTTTTGTGTATTTTCTATAATAGTGTCCACACCCAATATAACAAATATAGATATTGTACATGTGTTTATTTATATATATATATATATATATATATATTAATGTGTGCGTGCGTGTCTGTCTATCTGTTTAGACGTGTTTATTTGTGTGTATATATATATGTGTGTGTGTGTGAATTTGGTATAAGAGAAAGATGTTATCAAAGAAAATAGATGGAGTAGTTTTGTTTATGTTAAAAACCTGTTGTTAATGTGATGGTGTTGATTGAGTAAATCTACGACCAAAACCATACCAGCTATGACCATCACGTCTTTTTGTAAAGCTAGAATTTTATTGTCCAATGTTTTTTTTCCCCAAAACGAGTAGCTCCTCCCCCCATTGACTCGTGTTATATGTATATATGGTGTTGATGTGCAATATAAAGAAAGGCATTTGAAAACAAAGAAATATGGTTCTTTTTAAAAAGTAGATTCGTATCTTAGCGTGTTTTAGAATCTTTTACTCTTTCTTTTCATTGGACTGTGGCCATGCTGGTGCACTGCTCTGAAGGATTTAGTCGAACAAATCGACCCCAGTATTTATTTTTTAAAGCCAGATACTTTTTCTCTCTGTCTTTTTCGCCGAACCACTAATTTAAGAGGACGTGAACAAACCAGCACCGGTTACCAAGCGGTTGGGTACAAGCTCAGAGACAAAGAACCTGGAACCATGTGCTTGGTAAACAAACTTTTTACCACACAGCCATGCGTGCACCTGGATAACTGCCTTATCTACCATTCCGCTGTCCACTAGAATAGCTGGTCCCTCTATTGGGTTCACACGACGGAGACTGCCCTTTACCCCATTCATTCTTCACATTTTATAGTCTTGCCTAGTAACTCTTCCATGCTTCTTTCTTATCAGAATCACTAAGTGGAAGTATGCCATTATCTATCTCATTACTGATATGGTGTATCATTAATGCCTTTAATTATCATCATTATAATTAATTACTTATTACAATAATCATTGTTTGTTTTGAGTGTTTTGTGTCATCTCAGCTGATCTGCATGTGTATTTAATTGCATGTGTATCTGTATATATATATATGTGTATGTGTTTATATGTATAACAGTGCAACTTCCTGGTGTCGACAGCCAAGTTGTTGTTGTTGTTGTTTGTCTTGCATTTCATGGTGATTCTCTAATGTCCAACCATTAAAAATTCCTGTATTGATCCTTGTAAAGATTTCTGACAACTGTGGCTGTCATGTGCAAGTGAATGGTTGAATGACCCAATCCAAGCTTCTTTGCACCAGGGTTTGCAGGATGTCCTCAATAAGCTCTACAGATCTTCCAGGACGAGACTCGTTTTCTAGACTGTAGTTTCCAGCTTGGAATTTCTGGAACCACCGTTGACACTGGCTTACGCTTAATGTCCGATCCTCATATACTGCATTAATGTTCTTCACACTTTCTGTTGCGTTGTTGCCTTTAATGAACTCATAAAGCAAAATATGCTGAATATGTTCCTTTCACACTTCCATTATAGTTTTGAAAAAATAACTGTTAAAATCGAACTGCACTCTTCAAAACTTGCACTAAGAATATGTACAAGGTAAAATTACTACCTGCTTTTATAGCAAGTTAATGCAGGTAGTTTATCCTGCACCCCCCTCCAACTTTTAGTTCAAGCAATTGAAAAAACCGCATTATTTATGGGATGACCCAATGTATTTTCTGAATGAATGATAGGATGGTGTTGTCACTGCTATCCTAACAACCTCCTTGTTCTAAATAGTTCTTCATAAGCTGTAAATAACACACACTGATAAAACAGGATAGAAAACGAATTGCTTTCAATCAACACTCTTGTATGATTGTCTTTGTATGTGTGTGTGTGCTTCCTCTGTTTCAATCAACCACTCCTATATTTTATGGTGAAGTGGTTAGTGTCCGCAAAAATTGGGGAGGAAAATATCTATCTTAAATGTAAATGGATTTTTGAAGAAACCATTTAGGCTCATTTTATGCCAATTATGCTTGCTTGATTAGCATAACCTGAGATGGATGATGATGTGAGATAAAAGAGAAAGACAAAGAAAAAGGAGGAAGTGATGAGGGAACAGCAGATATATTTTGCTGAAAATCTAGAACAGTATTCAGTCTGTTGATAGTTTAGATCTATCAATGAATAATAGGACAGGTCAATAATTCTCTTGGTCGTTCATGTGTTTTTATCTGAGAAATTGTGAGTAACCAGCTTGAGACGTCACACCACAAAAACATGGCTGTGTCTTTTATGAGACGCCACATTCCAGCCTCAATTATGGCCTTGTGAATTGGAAGATCATTGGATAGACTGCCTGCTTTCGGATGGTAGAATTAATCTGCTAACTATCTTAACGTCATCACTACCTGCTCCTTGGTTGCCCTTAGTAGGGTCCAGTCTGTTGTAAGCGTTTAGGAAAGCTCTTTGCTCTTGATAAGACAGTCTTGGAGTTTCCTTTTTCCCCCCATCAATTTGGGGTGTTCTGCAGAAGATAAAGGGAGAGCCACGCTTCTTTTGTTAACTAAACCAAACAACAACAAAAAACAAACAAAAAAAAAAGGGTCTTCTTGACAAGTAGTGAACCCTGCATCTGCTGATCAACCACACAACTGATGTCATCCAATGCTGTTTTACATGAAAATCTTAACATTTAACTAATGTATTTATTATCTATCATCATCATCATCATTATCATTACTAAGGCGACAAGCTGGCAGAATCGGTAGCACACCGGGCGAAATGCTTAGCGGTATTTCATCTACCGCTACGTTCTGAGTTCAAATTCCGCTGAGGTCGACTTTGCATGTCATCTTTTCAGGGTCGATAAATAAAGTATCAGTTGAAAACTGGGGTTGATGTAATCGACTATCCCCCTCCCCATATAAAATCCTTTATATTTTGGACACAAAGGCCCATCTTCATTTCTTTGACAGTATTCTTCTGAAGATAGGTTTTTGTGCACAAAATATAAAGATTTAAAAATAAATTTCTGTTGTGTGAGAAGCACTCCTTATTTCTCTTTTCATTCATTATTCTGCTACCGAATTCTTTATTTCAGTCATGTGACTAAAGGAAATTTTTTTTAGACTGAATTAATCTTGGTTCATTACTGTTAAGGGATGATAGATAATTATCTACCTCTGTGGGTACAGGGATGGCTGTGTGTGTGTGTGTGTGTGGTGGTGGTGGTGGTGGTGGGGATGCAGGCATGGCTGAGTGATAAGACATTTGCTTCCCGACCATATGGTTTTGGGTTCAATCCCACTCTGTGGTGCCTTGGTGTTTGAGAAACTTCTTACCACACAAGCCTGCTCCTATGTAAAAAAAAAAGGATCAAAACCCTAGCACTATAAATCATCGAATCTATCTGTCAATAAAAATGACAATAATAATGGCTTCTGACTTTGGCAAAGTTCAACAGTTTTGTTAGGGAAGAATTTGGTCAATTGAATTGAGTTGCAAATATTTTTATAAAACCCTGACAAAACAAAAAGTAAAGTGAAGTCCTGTATGATTTGAGCGAAGAATTTCAAGAGACAAAACTCAATCATTGCAACTCACCAAATCTGTTACACCCCTGACACTGCCATGCCTTCTCTCTGACCACTATAACAACAATAAGGTCGATAAAATAAGTACCAGTTGAGTACAGGGGTCAATGTAATCGACTATCCCCCCTCTCTCAAATTTCAGGCCTTGTGCCTATAGTAGAAAGGATTATTTACAGCACTTATGTGCTTTGAGATCCAATTCCAACCAAAAAAGAATCATTTCATATTCTTTCTAAAGTATAGAAATTCATTTGACGCCAACAATGTATACAGAAATGGGTGTGACTAAATGTGTGTGGTATATACATTGGAGACATATCATATGTCTGTATATACATGGATGTAGATGTCTACATGTAAATGTGTTCTCATTTTATGACCATTTTCGATGCTGGCTTTGATTTGAAATGACACACACAGAAGTCTCACAAGCTTCTCTGAAACAAGATACTGCAGCTGGTGCTGTTCTGCATTAGTGTATATATTATAAATGTTATACATCATTATATATATGTATATATGAAGGCACATGGCTCAGTGGTTAGAACATCAGGCTTACAATTGTGAGGTTGTGAGTTTGATTCCCAGACTGGGCTACTCATCTGTAGAAATGAGTTCCAATGTCACTGGTGCCAAGCCGTAACGGCCTTTCCCTTGGATGGCATCGGTGACATGTAGAGGGGAGTCAGGTACGTATGGGTGACTGCTGGTCGTCCACAAATAACCTTACTTAGACTTGTGCCTTGGAGAGGGACTTTCTAGGGGCAATCCCATGGTCAACCATAGCCGAAAGGGATTTTTTACATTTTTTTTCACTTTATATAAATGTGTGTATGTGTGCGCATGTGTATATGTGTGTGTTATGTGCTTGTTCTGTATAACACATCACCAGTTCCACTCTCTTCATTGTGTTACCAAATAAACCTAAAACTCTCAAGTGTGTAAATTCCAAGATCTGTCTCGTTGAATGTTTTTGTAAAGTTTTACCATTCTCTCAATCTCATATTTCAGGGTCTCCTCTACACGGACGACTGTGAAAGACTGTTTAATAAAGATTATGCCTATACTGTAAGTTTTCCAAAACTGTCAACCTATTTCTCACTAATTAATTGGGAGTCATTAAACAATAATTAATCCAAGCTCTGACAGTTCATCAAATTTCAGGCCTTGGATTTTCTTTTGCCTCATTTCTAGCAATACAATTCTGTTTGTTCTTGCTAGACATTTCATTTAATTCTGATTATGGGGATTAGAAATATTTTTTTGTTTGTTTCCTGCAAAAATATGATGCAAACATTGCATGTGTCAACTGTCTTGTCGAAGTATAAGTAGAGATCTAGGAGTGTAGTGGGTGCTTTTTACGTGCCACCGGCACAGGAGCCAGTCGGAGCGGGGCTGGAGGCTAGCATTGACCACGTTTGGATGGTGCTTTTTACGTACCACTGGCATGGGGAGCCAGTCGGGCGGCACTGGTATCGGCCACGACTACAATTTCCATTTTGATTTCAATTTGATTGAGATTCTGATTGTGATTTTAATTTTACTTCACTCAACAAGTCTGCTTTTTCTCCAACTTTATGATCCTTTTTTTTTTCAGGTGATCCCCAACTTGAATGGAGAGTTGTGTTGCCATTACCCTTACAAGGTGTTCGTGTTGGAATATGAGAAGCAGATGGTCAGCAATAAAGAATTGTCCAATGGCCAAGACTCAGATGTGTAAGTTTTGCATCACTCTCAACAACAACATCTCTTTCTAAACGTACAGATTCATGGAATGTAGAAGCAAATAAGAAGCACTAAGTGCATGCGTGTCATCACGATTGCTTTTTTAATGTCCGCTTTTACATGCTTGCATGAAGTGGGCAAAGTATATTTGAGGTAGATTTTCTAGGGCTGGGTGCCCCTCCTGTTGCTAACCTTCATTTGATTTACCCCTCCTGTTGCTAACCTTCATTTGATTTACTTTCAGGAAGCAGATATTTCTGAAGTTGTTTCAGGGTTTTCTCTCTTGTAGTACACAGATGCTGATGGCACCCAAATAGCTTGAAATGCATTCAGGGTTTACAAACAGATGTAGAAGTTTCCTCGAATAGGCTTTGGCATTTCTGGGTCTTGTCTCTATAACTTTAGAAATTATAATTGTTGTTGTTGTTGTTGCAGATATGAGAACTTATTGGATATCGGGAAGCTGAAACAGTTCTTTTGGGCGGCACGATCAGCCAGATGTCGAGGTCGCTTTGTGGTGCCAGTCATTCTTTTTGAAGGCAAAGTACGTTTCCTTTCTTTCCTTTTTTCATCTTCTTTCTCCTCCTTTCTCCTTTCACACTCTTACCAATCTACCTCTACCTCCTCTCTCTAATTAACCCCTCTCTCTCTAACTATGATCCCATTCTCTCTAACCATCATCACTTTCTCTCTCTCTAACTACCCCTCTCTCTCTCCATCATCCCTCTCTCTCTCCATCATTCCTCTCTCTCTTTAAACACTCCCTAGCCACTCTCTCTCTCTCTCTTTCTCTCTCTCATTACCCCCTCTTGTCTTGCCATCTATCTACACACTAATTAGCATTAAAAATATTTATTTTATTGTATTTTACATATATTTTTCTTTATTTTTTTGTGTTTTAATTTAGATTATTTCTTATATTGTTTTTTTCTGCATTGAAGAGGCTTTTAGTTTTCTTTGTGTGTGTGTGTGTGTGTGTGTTTTAGAGGGAGAGGGAAGGATTGTGTGACTGTATGTGTGTTTTAGAGGGAGAGGGAAGGATTGT
>NC_069003.1:34360352-34363124 GCF_001194135.2 Octopus bimaculoides
GAGAGGGAAGGATTGTGTGACTGTATGTGTGTTTTAGAGGGAGAGGGAAGGATTGTGTGACTGTATGTGTGTAAGAGAGAAAGTGAATGTGACTGTGCCACTGTGTATGTGAGAGAGAGTGAGAAACTACGACTCCATTTGTCAGGCTTCCATGCAGTTTTCACCTACCCAAACTCACTGCATCGTTTCAGTCAACCTGAAGCTACAACAAAAGATGCCAGCATCCCCCTCCCACTACTACTATTAGGATAACAATGGTTACCATGACTACTTTATTGTGTCATTTGTGTTAACGACAGCTGTGTAAATTATAACACCCTTCAATTCTACTCTCACTCTTTCTCTCTATGGTTTTAGCAAATCTGTCGATCCGGTACCCTATCCACTGGGATGGAAATGTTTGGAAGAGTCGGAATCGACTTCTTCTTGAGTAAGTATTTTCACTGATTTCTTTGGAACAAAACAAAAACAATTGCAGCATGGTGTTTATAAGCCATTAAAGAACACACAAAAAGCCATTAGATTCACTTCAACATTTAAATTCAATTTGTGTCAAAATATTTTTGTCACTTTGAAACTGCGACCTGTTCACTGACAAAACTTGGTGCTGCTGCACGAGATGCAGTGAACAGGTCGCAGTTCCAAAGATTTAAATGTTGAAGTGAATCTAACGGTTTTTGTGTGTTTTTAAATGGCTTATAAATACCTTCCATGCTGCAATTGTTTTTGTTTCAGCACATGATCTCCGATCGGGTCACTTTCTATGCAAGTGATGATGATAATTCTCCTTCTGTTCCTCACAGTTTTTTTTTTTTTTTGTCTATTTCCACTTTCTAGGTTCAGATTCTTCAGCCACAGCTTCTAACATATCAAATTTGGAACAAGGCAAAGATGGACAGAGGTGAGTTTTGCTGTTATTTCTTTCCCCATCTCACTTCACCTTTCTCAAATACCTAGTAAAGGCAGAACAGGTAGGAAGTGAGAGGACGCAGTACATCTGTTGCTCTAAGGAGTTTGCTGTTCTGTCTGTAGTGAGTTTCCCCTCCACCACTGTCGCCTATTTATCCATCTTGATATGTTTCTTTCTCAACACAGTGAGTGGCCCAGCCATGACAAAATCCGAGGACATGACATCAAGCTGCTGAAATATCTCAAAATAAATTATATCTGTGATCTAATGGTGGAGAAGAAGAAAGTGAAATACTACATGCGGTAAGGCACACACCCTACTACTTCACATTGACACCACCACCACCACCTGCTTCTTCTTCTTCTTCTTCCCCCCTCCTCCACCTCCTGAGAGATTTGTAGCATGTGCAGATTTGTATGTGCAATATCTGGGCCTTGTGCATGGTTTTGTACCTCTGGGCCTTGTAGAAGCAACTGGGCGAGGGGGGGGGGGTTCCTACGTAATTGACTTACCTCCTCCCCCAAAGCATAAATTAACATGAAATTCCTATGGAGGATTTTAATTTAGCTCACTTAAAAAACACACCTGGACAGTCTCAGGTGGGTTGGTATCAAAAGATTTAAAGGCCTGACTGCACCAATTCTTCCTACCCCTAAATAGGACGATCCTCCATTTATTAATCAAACATCAATTCTCCTACAATCGCTTTATTTCTTTCTGGTTTTTACCTTTCAGGGTGGCCTCTTCCGAGAAAGTTGACAAGGAAAGTCGCTATTCTGATTTCTGTCTTTTGTCTCTTCCTTATCCTGGTAAGTAAAGCTGCTTCTTCTTCTTTTTCTTTTTCATCATCATCATCATCATCATCTTCTTGATGATGTTGATGTCACTGTTTCTGTTGTTGGATTTGTTTGCTGTGACTGCTATTTGTGTTGTTAATTGTTGTTTAACCCCAGGCCAATCCTGATGGAGTAGACACCTATGATCAGAAAAGTTCCAACCCTGACCATGCTGTCTCTATTATTCTTAAGACATAGTGTGATAACAGGATCACATTCCTCAATTATTCCTAACAGGGTATGATTTGAGAGAGATTCAGCTGCTATTTCTAGCAGCTTAGCTCAAACGACTACTAAGAGCCCTCTCTTATTGGTTTGTGTTGCAGCAGCAGCAGCAGTAGCTGTAGTTGTTGTTGTTGTTATTGTTCTTCTTACAATTGTTCTTCTTGTGGACCAAAATGGTTGGCTGCTCACCAAATGGTCAAAAGTTTAAATCTTACCACTGCCACCACCACTATCATCATCACCACTACCACTGTTGCCACCACTACTACTGCCACTAACACCTCCACCCCACCCCACCCCACCACCATCACCACACTACCTTATGCTTTGCCTTGCTCAGTGGCACCATAATAAATGTTGTAGTAGCATGGTCGGTAGTCTAGTCACTTCAAGATCACTGAAGCCATTCTATTTCATGACGAAAAAATTCTTTGATAATTTCAGGCTGTGAATTTTTTAAGGAATGGAAGGAACACGCTTATTGTGGACAGGAAGTGAAATATGACTGGAACCAAGTAAGTAAAGCTCTGTGTGCGTGTGTATATATATATAAGTCAGTAAATAGTGGGGTTGTGTTAACCGCACGTGGAGAAATAATAGGAAAATGAAAAAAAAGGCAGAATGCTAAACTGGAAGCATATTTTAATAAAGATTTCTAAACGGTTTTCATTGCGAAAACAAATTATCAAGAAGGAGAATGAAAATGTCTTTTACAAAGAAGTACAAAATGAAGAAAATAATATATAAAAAAATATAATATATAAAAAAATAAATATACCAATACATTATATTGTCTTTGAG
>NC_069003.1:34363516-34365668 GCF_001194135.2 Octopus bimaculoides
TATACACACACAATTTTTCAAGTAAGGGAAAACAATGCCTCCTTGATATATTTGTCTAAGCCATGCAAGCATGGAAAAGAAACAGACGTTTTCTAGTGACCATGTTACAAATTACACTACAGAATATCTTCCTCTACGTCCATCTTCTTAAACAATATCTTATATTAAATTGTTTCTGCTGTTATAACCGTATTATACACCATCACCACAATATAATCTATCAGTCACTTAGTGCTGGCAGGATAGGTTATTATACTAATATCTAACATCTTAGTTTGATGTTTGTATTGAGAAATAATCCTATGATTCAAAGTATATATGTGTATATATATAGTACAATGTTGGTCTAATTGTTGTCTCCTCACTATGTAACTCTAATCCTGTTTTCATGCATTTATTTTACCTTTCCCCGATTTTGTTTCTAACTTTAGCCCTCCATTGACGCTGCTTTAGATATTCCAAACGAACTCTATTCTTTAACTGATGTTCACTGGGAGTTCTATAAGGTATGTCACACTTGTCTGGATTTTACATTTCTTAGGGAAGGGGACTGGCCTGTCTTGAGTTATAAAAAATCTTATGTCTTGGACTGTAAGTCTACCTCAGGTGATAGCCTGCCACCTGAGGTAAGCTTATTATTTTGGATAGTGAGTGCAATGCTAACATTTTGGGTGGTGGATCTGTCCTTGTGTGACTTTAGCAATGTCTGCACTCTGTTTGAAAGTATTTAAATCTGGTTCCATAATATCCTGACTTTACTACAATATCAATGTTTTAATTTCCACACACAATATCAGGTCAAATCCCTTGTCAAACAGGTCTAACTCTTGAATAAATCTTGTTCTTCAAAAATCTTGTTCTTTCATCCCATTCTATTGTTTTCATTCAGTCTTTCTTCTCTGCATTCTTCATTTCTAGAGCAGAACAAAAAGAAAGCATTAAACAATAAAAAATAACAACTAAAAAGAAAGAAAAAAAATGGATGTGTCATTTGGCCTTTTATATATATATATATATATATATATATATATATGTAGAAATTATTTAAGAGAACAACTTGATTTTCTCCTTACAGGACTGGGATCTACTTTTGTTGACCAAGAACTATTTTAAACTGCTCATATCACTTATAAGAGAAGGTTTGTAAAACTATTTTTACTTCCCATTCTTTTCCTCCTTCATCTCCTTCACTCTTACTCCCCCTCTTTCTCTATCCCTGTTTTTCTATAATAACCTCACAGCCTCTCTCCACTGGGTCTCATTTCTTAATCCTTTACATCTAATCCACCTCCTCCTCCCCCTCCTTATTTTACTTTCTTTATCTTTTGTAGGGTCTTCAGGAATCTTGGTCCATTGTATCTCTGGATGGGATCGAACCCCTCTCTATATTTCCTTACTTCGTCTTTCATTGTGGGCTGATGGTGCCATACATCAGTCCCTTAAGCCAGAAGAGATTCTCTACCTCACCATAGCATATGACTGGTATCTGTTTGGGTGAGTAATGTTTTTTTGTTTTTTTTGTCACAATTCAGCCCTCAAATCAGTGTAATGTAGGGACTAGGATTTACCAAACTACTCTAGTTCTGTTGGGGGTCATAATCATGTTCAAAGTTGTCCCTTGCTTACAGACAAAGACCAGACTGTCCTTCAGACAAATTCACTCCAGAAATTATGGCTCAGTCTATTGAAATTGTCTCCCTTTTTGACGGAATTATTTCCCCCTTTTTCTCAACAATTTTCTCCTCCCCACAATTTCAGGCATTGTACCTTTAGTAGAAAGGATTATTATTATTATTATTATTATTATTATTATTATATTAACGTATATATCCTCTTTGTCTTTCGTTGTAGGCACTGTTTACCTGACAGGATCGATAAAGGAGAAGAGGTATGGAATTACCAATTTTAATTCTTTTATTGAATATTTGTTGAACACGTATGATTCGATGTATTGTTATACTAAATGGTTTCTTGAAGTATTGGCACTGCTTACCTCCAGTTGACACCTTTCACTTGCATCAGCTTCTTCATTTAGTTAAATGGCGGCTTTGGATTTTATTGCCTGGAATATAGCAGATGTGAATCTAGAAATCCAGTTTGGTGTGTGTATGTGTATATATATATATATATATATATATATATATATATATAT
>NC_069003.1:34366118-34369936 GCF_001194135.2 Octopus bimaculoides
TATATATATATATATATATATATATATATTGTTGCTAAGTGCCCTTCTTATACATGTAGCTCCAAGTCAAGTGTTTTTTATTGTTTAACGAAAACTGAAGTTAATCAACAATTTGAATTGAATTCATAACTTGTTGAAGCCTATATTTTGATTTTTAAATTTCAGATTTTTCGATTTTGCTTCCATTTTTTGAAATTTATAACTTCTGATGATTTCTCTGTTTATTCTGGGTAAGTAACATTTTCTGCTTCAGTCAGACAAATATCTCTTGTACTCTCTTTTACTGGTTTAGTACAACTGGTCGTGCCCATGCTGGGGCATTGTTATTCTCCTCTTCAGTAAGATACCTGTTCCTCTTCCTCTATCACAGTTCCTTATTCCTCTAGTCTATACCTCAATCAGTATAAGGGTCTTATTTTGTGGTTATTTGCTGACCTCACTGATGCTGGTGCCATGTATAAAGCATCCAGTATACTCTATTAAGTGGTTGGCATTAGGAAGGGCATTCACTTGTACAAACCATGCTGAAGCAGACATAGAACCTGGTGGAACCCTCTGGTACATTAGTTCTTGTCAAACCATCCAACCTGGACCAGCATGGATAAAAAGAACATATTTACATGCCTGAACCCCTTCCTCTCTTCCTTCCCTAAATAATATACTGCCAGATGGTCTAAATCTCCAGGATGTATCATAACTTTAGAGCAGTGTTTCTCAACCTTTTTACCCTTATGTAACCCTTAAAATAAATTACATGTCTCAAGGAACCCCTACATAAAAAGAATCATATACCATATCTTTCTCATATTCTTTTCATCATAGTTCACTTGGTAAATATCATATATATATCTGGTTGTGATATCTTTTTGATAACATAATAGGTTAGCTAGGATGATGTTTATATTACAAGATTACAATAACCAAGAATATGTTGTGCCTGTATAGTAATATTACGATCATGAAATTACCATTAGCTTATCTCAGTCTTTCTCGCGGAACCCCGGTTGAGAAACGCTGCTTTAGAGATTAACACCGCAAATGTTTTTTTTTCTCTTCCAATTTCAGTGGAAGTAAACGGAAAAGTAACAATACATCGAGGCCATCGTCTCAAGCATTTCCTGAAGATATGAAGGCTGACTTTTTGGATTCGGTGTTTCATAATAACGAAGGGAATGCAGAGAAGGAACCGGAGAAAGAACTAGAGAAGGAATTGGTTGTAGAAATATCTGAATTTCCACAGGAAAACAAGAATGAAAATAGTGCAGGTAATGCCATCTCACCTCCACTACCTTGTGGAATTATGATTAGGAAATATATTTTATATTCTTTTACTAGCTTTGATAATTGGACTGGGGTGATGCTGGAGCCTTGCATTTAAAGATTTTAGTTAGTTATATCAACCCCTGAACTTCGTTTCCCTGTATACATGTAGGTCTCTCTCCATGGGATACAAGGAATGCTTGTTGTGGATGTGACCCAGTGAAAATGCCGCTTAGTACAGACTTGGTCTTCTGATGTGGGGTTAGTATTCTTGTGGCTTGAAGACAACAATAGAGAGCAAATCAAAGCCACCTGACCCAAGTAAGGACAGCCCCTCAATCTCAGAACGATAATGTCCTCTGGTCAAAGACCTTCCAAATAGGAGACTGAAAGGGGAAGACAAAGAACCACATGCAAACAAGAACTGGAGGTAGAAACGAAAAAGATAAAGATTGAACTGGAAGATGTTGGAAATAGTTTGACATGATAAGAAGACTTCAACGGTATATATTTTGATGGCTTATGTTGCAAAGGGAAGCTGAAAGATGAGGAAGGGATTTATTTTAGGCAAAGTCAACAGGGAAGTGAAGGGTCATAACCAGAACGGAACCAAATTCTACAAGATATTTTTATTCAATATACCCACAAATATATATGTATATATGTGTGCTATTATTTTTAACTTTATCTGGCAGAATCATTAGCATGCTGGACAAAATGCTTAGTTGGCATTTCGTCTTCATGTTCTGAGTTCAAATTCCATTGAGGTTGACTTTGCCTTTCATCTTTTCTGGTTTGATAAAATAAGTACCAGTTATGTACTGGGGTCGATGTCAACAACTAGCCCCTTCCCTCAAACTTTCAGGCTCTGTGCCTATAGTAGAAAAGATTATTTATAACTTTATATGTGCTTTGAGATCCTGTTCCCAAAAAGAATTATTTCATATTCCCTAAAGTTTATAAAGTCTTATGATGTCAATTATAAATATATATATATATATCTTTAATTGACGGGCTTCTCCACTGTTCCAGTCTACCAAATTTCAAGGCTCTGATTGACTCTCCATCTCTACGGCAACAGAACATATTTGTCAAAGTTGTGACACAGTGAGATTGGTTGTGAATCAAATCTCTTAACCACATGACTGTGACTGTCAGTTCCACAAATATCTTTGTTATAGTCATTTCAAACTTTGTAGCTCCAACCAACCCAGGACAAGAAACCCAGAAAGGAAAAGGTGGAGAGAGGGAGGGAGAGAGAGAATAGGATTGAAATAATAATGCATTTTAAACAAACTATTTGATTAACCATTTTGAATAAATCTAAATGTTGTCTACCATCAGGTAATAAAGAGAATGGCGAAGTGACAGTAACAGATTCCAATTTGCTCCCTGGTTCATATTCTTCATCTTCCATGTCTACAAGTCCATCTGGAGCTCAGATCTTCCTTTCAGAGGAGTAAGTAGCGTTTATTCTTGACATAATCCTCTGTCAACAGTGACACACCCTCTAGAATACACATCAAACAGTCTTATGGAGTGTTGCTTAGCTCCAGTATGGGCCTGGTTTAGTAAGCAGGGACCTAGGATTAAAAACCAATTTGGTATAACTATCCCCATTTATGTTTCATCAGGTGTCTTGGGGGAAATTTCGAACCTGGGTTCTCATTCCTAAGGTATTTTGCCCGTGAGCATATGGCATAGTGGTTAAGAGCGCGGGCTACTAACCCCAAGATTCCAAGTTCGATTCCAGGTAGTGACCTGAATAATAATAATAATAATAATAATAACAACAACATTGAAAAATACCTTAGGAATGAGAATCCAGGTTTGAAATTTCCCCAAGACACCTGATAAAGGCTGGAGGGTAAAATATAAATGTTGCTGTTAAGAACGCGGGCTAGGAATCCCAAGATTCCGAGTTCGATTCCAAACAGTGACCTGAACACTAATAATAATAATAATAATAATAACAGTGAAAAATACCTTAGGAATGAGAACCGAGGTTTGAAATATCCCCAAGACACCTGATGAAGGCTGGAGGGTATATCAGCCGAAACATTGTGTTAACAACAAACAAGATGAGGACAAATATCCGTCAAATGTAAATAATGTAAATAATGTTTCTAAATATATTCTCATAGACTGAGGTGTCTGCTTTCTTTTCATTAGTACCCAGAGTGCCGCGTACATTCATCATAAGGTGCCTAATACTACCGATAACACTGCTACTGCCACGAGTACCTCTTTGACAGCTGAAAAACTACATTGCCAACAACTACAGCGAAAGCTCGCTCAGTGTGGTCTCAGTTCTTTGGGTTCAGGAGATTCCGGTTCATCAATGAGTGCCGCCAGGAACATCGACATCGCAAACGAGAAAACTGCTCCACCCGCCTCTTCTCCCAATCACCTGGGCTCCGTGAAACATTACACACCTGGATGGTTTTCTTCACCTGCACATTCAGCGCATATATCATCTCCTGCAACTCTAACGCATTCTCTGTAAGTGCACCGTGACACGTCGTTGCTATCATCATCATCATCATCATCATCATCAC
>NC_069003.1:34370627-34374227 GCF_001194135.2 Octopus bimaculoides
CCACCACCACCACCACCACCACCATCACCACCACATACAAAGACTGGATACAGATGATAATGATGATCTCTGTATTCCTTTTTATTAATCAATTAATTAATTAATTAATTTATTTATTTTCTCTTTGGTTTGATTTCAGATCTGAAGAGAACGTCCCCTCTCGGTCCAGCCGGTTGGCCTGTGTCCGAAATATGTTCTTCCATGCCTACAGCATCGCAGAGTCTTCCAGTGCGGCCAACCCCTCCTCCATGTTAGATTCACTCACCGAGGGCTTCAGGTGGGGTTCTGTAAAATCTGACGACATGTGATGCGGCGGCGGCAGCAGCAGGAGTGTCCGGTGGGGCTGGGATGGTTGGTGGGGGGTGAAGACGAGGAGCAGGGACAAGCATAAGAATTACGGTACCTCACACACCCCCTACAACTCTCTCACTCCCCTCCACCCACCTAGGCCTGCATCTACATCGCTCTGTAAATAACTATCCACCCACCCACCCAACTACCCATTAATTTACATTTCTTTGCATCATCAACAACAACAACAACAGCAGCAACATTAAGCTGTTAGGGGTGGATGCAGTAAATAAATAACAACAGTCAAATACCCGGGTATCAAACATAGTCAACCACATCTTCCTCTACATATCATAGAAATCGTTTTTGTAATTAAGACAGTGGAATGGTAGAAGTGGTAGACTCCTGGACTTTATTCCTTTCTAGATTTAGTTACTGCCTCCATCTCAGTTCTGAGTTCATATCCCATCACAGGCAACTTAGCCTTTCTTTCTTTCCTTCTCCTCCTCCACCCTCATCATCATTTAACCATTTGGCGTTTAAACCAGCCATATTGGGCCCAAATATTCTTACTGTTTTATGTTCAAACTGGCCAGATATGACCTCTCACACCTACCCTGCAATGTTATTCTAAAAATCATACAATCACATTATTGAAGTCTCAAAATTGTGCTGTTTTAACTCAAAACGATATGAATTACATTTGACAGAATAATTTGAATGCTAAAGGTCCAATATACGTTTTTCATGCTGGCATGGGTTGGCATAAATTTTTGTCTTTCAACAATGATGACAAGCAAATCTCTGACTTTTGAACATGTAGACGTTGCTGTTGTTGTTACTACAGTCCTAAACCTGCCCTGCCCCACCCTTACATTGTGGTTATCCTCATACTATTATGGCCCTTTCTTACCACCATCCATATCCAGAATATAGTGGGGTCACCATCAAATGCCTTCATCTTTGGCCCTCATTGCTTCAAGTAAATTCTGCCTTGACACATCACTCTCTCTATAATCACCCCATTGTCCCACTACATTCATTCTATTCCATCCTAACATTCCTTAATTCCATTGTCCCTTTTCATTCCATTCCATCACCCTCCTCCATTCTATTGCATTCATTTCATCTCATCGTCCCTTAACCCTATTGTATCCTTTCATTCCATTCCATCTCCCCCCTTGTCCAACTACATTCATTCCACCTCATCTTTTCATCCCTATTCCCACTGTGCCCCCTCTCATTCCATTCCATCACTCCTTGTCCTATTGTGTTCATCTCATCACCCCATTTGTCCTTTGTAACCATCCCACCACCCATTGTCCTATTGTGTCCGTCCCATCATCCCTTGTCCTATTATCTCCATCCCATCACCCCTTGTCCTGTTGTATCCATTCCATCACCCCCTTGCCTTATTGTGTCCATCTCATTCTATCTGTCCATCCATTCATTCAGCCCTCTCACATCCTGCTCCCATCATCTCCCACCCTTAATAAACTGCCCTTGTTTGCTCATTTATTTATTTACAATATTTTCCCTTACCCAAACAAACTCAAGGTTTTACTCAACCTTTCCAAGACCCCCCCCCCTTCCTTCTGCCCACTGCTATAACTTGGGCTGCCACCACCTTTTGGGGGGAACAAGGCTACTATTGCAGGGAGGGTACACTATCTTTTATTTATTATTACTATAACTGGGTTTGTGCCCAGAAGAACAATCACCCCTGTGGCCCTACCCATGCTACACCACTGCTTGTCCCCCCCTCTGCATAATCAACCATCTTTTTCTCCATTGTGTTCCCTTCTCTTTCTCTCTCCCCTATATTTATTGTTTGCCTTGGTTTGTCTCCTCGCCCCCACGCCCTGTAATAATAATAATAATAATAATAATAATGATAGTAATGAAAGAGGAGGAGGAGGCAGAAGAAAAACAAAGAAACAAAAATGTTATATCGATGGAGTCTGGGACCATGGAACCAAGGAACCATTTTTATGTCATCCATAAACATTGTATTAAATAATGCCTTGAATAAAATAAAATTGAAATAAAAAAAAAGAAAAAGAAATTATTATTATGAAACTGTTAAATAATGTCTGTTTATTTTTGAAATTGGTTTGTGGGTGAGTCGAGTGGGAGGAATAAAAAATGTCCCTGTCATCCACTCCAATATTTACAGTTTTATTTTTTTCATCTTTTACTTGTTTCAGTCATTGGACTGTGGCCATGCTGGGGCACCGCACTGAAGGGTTTTAGTCAAATGAATTGGCCGTATTACTTATTTTTTTTTTTTAATGTCTTATACTTATTCTCTCGTTCTCTTTTGCTGCACTGCTAAGTAATGGGGATGTAAACAAACCAACACTGGTTGACAAGCAGTGGTAGGGAACAAACATGCACACATACACACACACACATTATATATAGGTGCAGGTGTGGCTGTGTGGTAAGAAGCTTGCTTCCCAACCACATGGTTCCAGGATCTATCCTACAGTGTGACACCTTAGGCGAGTGTTTTCTACTATAGCCTCAGCCTGAGCAGATCTATGATCAAAAACATCCCACATGTTACCATTCTATCTCAGTTTTGAGACACGCCCTCTTTTAATACAGTACAGTGTGATTTGAGGAAAATCTGGCTGCTATTTCTAGTGGGTTGCCTCGTTGCCAGTTAAACTGTTTTTGCTGTAATAGTCAAGGTTGTATAGACTTCCTATTAGCTGAAACAAGTGAATGACTGCAGGAGAACACATAAAGGATGTGAGGAGATGTTCTCAGGCTGTAGACAATGGTGTGTATGTGTGGTCATTGTAATGGGAACGTTAACAATGTTGGTATTGTTAACCTTCTGGCTTTCTGGCTTTGTAAGAAATCGTTCTTTCAAAATCCTGTGTCAGAATTAGATGACTGTAGTTCTAGGCATTGTGATGATCTTCTTACCACCACCACCACCAGTACCATCAACACCAGCAGCAGCAGCACCACCACCACTCCCGTCACCAGCATTACTACAAACACAACCACTACCACAACTAGCAACACAAACCACCACCACCACCACTACTACTGCTGCTACTACTGTGGCCATGAAGGATTTTAATCAATGACTACTACTACTACTACTACTACTACTACTACTATGTTCAAGGTCGTAATTATTGTGTGTTGTGGTGCCAGATATGGCAGAATGGTTGGAGAGTAAAACATAGAAGGAAAAAAAAACATACTTTATTGTTTTCGCATTTTTCTTTTACTCTTTCACATGTTTCAGTCATTTGACTGTAGCCATGCTGGAGCACTGCCTTTAGTCAG
>NC_069003.1:34375497-34378393 GCF_001194135.2 Octopus bimaculoides
ACACACACACACACACACACACACACACACACATATATATATATATATATATATATATATATATTGCTTTGTACTTTGTAAGTAACATATGGCCATTTGTTAAACGTTTGACTTAATGTTATTCACAAGCCGAAACCAACGAAGAAATCCTTAATGCGGTCGCCCCACATGCTAGAAACAGCAGTCCAAATATCTTCCAGGGAACATCCATTTGTCTTTAAAAAAATAGTGGTAAGACGCATCAACTACGTCTGAAATATGAGGTGGGAATGAGTTAGTCACTGCCGGAACGTTTTTTGACCATACAGTTCTCTCAAGACAGGTCTAACATCTAACTAAACCACAGCGATTCGTCATCTATTTATATATATATAAATAAAAGACATAAAAACGAGGTTTATTGAGACGAACCCTAACGAAACATTCAGATAAAGTCTACTACACAAAACGCAGGTAAGTATTTCACCCACTTAACTGAAGAAACAAGGTAACGGATGGGCTGGCTGAAATGCACATTACTCGGTATCAATAGATGATTTTTGGATAGAATACATTTAATTAGGGGCCTATTCCCATCAAAGGTGGTACGAAATTATAGTCAACCCCTAACTACAAGAAATCCAATACTGAGTGAGAAATATAATGGTTACATTTATAGGAGAAATGTGTCGATTAACGAGCGTTGGAACTCCCTCCCTCTCTTATTCTCTTTTACCTCTCACTTTTACTCTCAGTTACCTGCCTTATTACACTCCCCTTCCATCCATCTCGTATATGCTCTTTGTTTTCTTTTTTGTTCCCGAAACTCTCTCTCCCTCCCTCTTTTCTCCCCCTCCCTCTGTTTTTGTTTCTCTTTTCTTTTTCGCTAGTAAAAAGCTAGTAAGCAAAAAAAGAGAGAGAGGGGGGGAATTGTGATAGGTAAAATTCGAGCAGACATGCCAGAACCGGGTTGGTGAAAAAGAGAGAGTAGACGAGCAAGAAAGAGTGATAGAGGGAGAGAAAGAGAGTGAGTGAGTGAATTAATAAGAGAGAGAGAGAGAGAGAGCTATTTAGAGGGAGGAGAACCAAAGAGACTTGAATGTGAAATGGAATAAAGTAAGGCAGAGAAAGGGGAAAAGAGAGAGACAGAATTATATACAGAGAGGGAGACGGAGCAAAAAGAGTTGCGGGTGGAAGAGAAAGCTATGAAGGTGGGATGAGGACAGGTTACCTGGAATTAGATTGTCACGTGACAGCATACATAGGTATACAACACACACATTTACATACATAGATGCAACACAACACAAACACTTTATACACGTATGCACATAGATACAATATATATATACATACGCATACATACATACATCCACATCGTCCCAAACATGGCAGTGTTCGAGGCTTTAATTATTAAAGGCCGCCACATCAGCAAGTCAAAAACCACCACCACAACAACAAGAACAACAACACTAAGCCACACACTTTATCAACGTGTGTTTTACTAAATGATTAACACCAACAATACAAAACAAAAGAAAAAAAAGAGACAATACATGTATATATACGTAAAAAACATAAATGAGAGAAAGAAACGGTTTTAATAATAATAATAATAATAATGATTAGTTATGATTGTTTTTTACAAAGGTAACTATGAACATCGCCACCACCACCACCAGCAAACTGGTTAGTTTTGCCAATGTGTCGTTGTGGCCTGAAACATCTGTCCACTGTCATGCTGATGGACATACGGCAAATATATTTTTATTGTTATTATTACCTGGATCATTATAGTTTGTTCTTTGTTTTGTTGTTACGTTTGAAGGATATTATTACAATCAATTAAGGAAAACGCACAGGTACACACACACAAAAAGGTGAGAAGTCTTGCTTTGCAATAATTTATTTAGTTATTTGTTTACTTAACCCATGTCTCATGTAAATAATGTGTGACCGTGGGACCTTAATTGTTCATCATCATTATAATTATCGCCATCATTATATTTGTGGTCGTTCGGCCGGCTAGATAGCAGCAAAATCGCTCTCAAATCATCCTCCATTACTTTAAAAAAGATCAGAGGCGTGTATATTTAGATAATGTAGTCTTAGATACACATACACAGTGGTCATGGTTTGCAAGGTCATGTTTGACCGGTGGTTAAATAACAACAGGATCGGTTTTCCCCCCTTTTTTGCAGGTTTACATCTTTTTACATCCTGAGTTCAAATCTGGTCACGGTAGACTTTATCTTTCCTCCTCCTGGGATCGATAAAATATGAATAAACACACAACCCCAGTGTTAGTGTCGACTTAGTGCCGCTGAATTCGCCCCCGCCCCCTGTGCCTACCTAAGAAATCGATATCATCGATCACTTATCAATTGGCAGAATCGTAAGAGCGTCGGTCAAAATACCTGCGTTATTTAGTTCTGTCCGACCCTCTATTCTCCGAGATCAAATCCTGCTGTGGTTAAATAAGCATTTTATCTATCTATCCAGGGCTGATAAAGTACCAGGGGGCCAGTTTAATATACCTTGAAGATATTTTACTTGTGGTCAGTATAATAAAAGAAGATAGCGATATTCGTGATCGAAGCCATATCACTCCATCTCCCCCTGTACCGTTAAAGCACTTATGGAAAGGCATTAGTGTCATAACATAAGAATTCTTTGCTTTCTCTCGCTCTGATATAATCTATGACCTGCTGCTGCTTAAAATACGAAACGATTATTATTTTGTTTATTGGACGTTTAAAATAGATTGTCCTACATACCCGTAATGATCTGTGTTTATACTTGTTGGTGTTGGTAGGTGGGTATTATTACCGTCTGTGTGTACATAGCGATTCGTGTAGTAAAAGCATGAATGTCAAAGCACCCTATTTTGACTCAGCCCCATATATATATATATATA
>NC_069003.1:34379094-34385368 GCF_001194135.2 Octopus bimaculoides
GACGACTGTCGACTGAATACCAAGCTCGGTGTCAAGGTTAATCAATGAATGATCGCCAAAATTCTCACCTCAGCTTGACACAGAAATGAACTTCCGATGTGAGACAAGCTGCCCTGGCCTTAACGCTTTCTCGTCAGTCTGTTTTGTAAAAGTTTAAGGCGGCGAGCTGGTAGAATCGTTAGGATGCCGGGTAGATGCTTAGCGGCATATCATCCGTCTTCACTTTCTGAGTTCAAATTCCGCCGAGGTCGACTTTGCCTTTCATCCTTTCGGATCGATAAAAAAAAAGTACCAGTTTTGCATCGGTGTCGATATAAATCGATTTACCACTCACCCCAAATTGCTGGCCTTGTGCCAAAATTGTTTCGTTAAAGTTTAACTGGGATTATTCCACAATGGGCGAATATGGGACAGAAGACATGGCCTCAGTGGGTGAGCTCACCGAGCTTCACTGCTTAAATGAGTGGCGCCTGGTTCCCAAATAGGGAACATTGACGTACAGTTGTGGTTTAACTCCAAGTCAGCCTCGATCATGCCTGTGGGTAAAGGGGTGCACTGGACGGCGCTGCCCCCACTCACTATTCAATGGTGCACCCTCAAATTTACAGTGATGCACTTATTTCGAAACTCCACATTATTACAAATTAGTGCCCACTCAGAATATTCTGAAGCGCACCCAGGCACCAAAGTCTGGCGACGAGCCTGGCATTGTTCTGTCTATTAAAACTGTGACTAAAGATCTTTCGGCCGTGACTGTTCCACCTGTTATTTATAGGGCGTTGTAACTAGGACTACATTATCCAGTGTGCTGCCCTCCTTTGCTGTTGTTGTTTAGCTCCTGGCCAGCCTCAACACATTTATGAAATTTATGATCAAATATATTCCAGCCTTGAAGGTCCTGTCTGTTATACGGACAAATTGTAGTGTATCTAGGACTCCATTATCCAATGTGCTGTCCTACCTTGTTGTCGTTTGACTCCCGTTCATTCCTGATCGAGCAAACCTATGATTAATCCATCTATTATTTTTCAGGTATAGTGTACCAAGGTCTACGCCATCGGATGTGCCCTTTTATTTCTTTTTAAAGCTGGTTGAATGATTTGTGGGTGATTTAGCTACAGTTTCTTATAAGTCGAATAAGCAGACAAAAGCTTAGTTGTTGTCTCGTTGAGGTTTGGCCATGAAGCAATTAAAATAATGACCCATGAAGCAATTAGTGAAAATGTTATTTTTTTTCGCACCTATAAAGGAAGGATGGAAGAAGTGAGTTACAAACGAACAAGTACAGTTTGAAATACCCTTAAAACTGACAAGGGGCCATTTCTAATCTTATCACAATATATATAGATATATATATTGTGTGTGCGTGTGTATATGGTCTTTTTTTGTATCTTTTTCGTCGTAGTTCTCCAAGAAACAACCGGTTTTCTAATTAGGAGACAAAGTCCACTGAAGACTAACTACACTGATTACGTATGTTAATTTTTAGCCCTAGGTAAATGCTGATCGAATAAACCTATGGTCGAAGATATCCCAGCTGTGACCATTCTATCTAGTTTTGGATGATTCAGACTTGAAAAGTGTCAGCAGAAAGGCGTCCAAGAATCATAACTTGGATTACGTCCCGGCCCCCTTAAGGGCCGAAAGAAACACTTGCCTGAGTGGGTTTTTTTCTGCTGCTATTTAGATCTCTTGAGAGTTTCTTACCATTTCAGCAACGTGTCTTTTTTTGTTTATCTTTTTTTTTTTTTGAAGACATTGGGTGTATGGTTTATATGATTTGAGGGAGGTTGTCTGCTATTTCTTGTAGGTTTTGCATCTACGTAGGATCTCCCTCGGATCTTTGTAGTTCTTGTCATTTACCATCTATTTAATTAATCGAGATTGTTGCCCGAATTAAACCAAAACAGTAAGAACAAGCGTGATGATGTTTATGATATTATATTACAGTATGTCTATATCGATTTGACGACATAACTGTATATTCTTGGTGTTCAGTGTTGGGTGTGCACCGGATTTCACTCACTTGTGAAAGATATCCACAGGTAAGTGCAGGTACATCAAATTAAACATTATCACCCACATTATTATTATTATCGTTATTACTACAGCTACTGTTGTTGTTTAACCCTGAGTCAGTCACGACCTAGCAGATCTGTCAACGATCAGAGGGGTTCCAACTGTGGCTATCCTGTCTGTTGTAGTGTATCTCGGATTACATTATGTGTCTTCCTTCGATTTTTTCCATTTCAGACAACAGTGAGTGATCGGGATTTAGTTACTGTTTGTAGCACATCGAACTACAATAGTGTAGAGCAGACGTCCTCAGTAATTTTTTTTCTTTTTTGCCAAATGAACCCCTTCGATTCTTATTCGAAGGAGAACCCCCTTAACCATTCAATATTTTAAAAATCCTTTTATATTTTTATTATTATTAAATATTGTTAGGAATTGTAAAAACAAAAAATGTCGAAGTATTTTGTGCATTGCAGAAGTTTAACCAATTTATTGCACATAAATTTTATCAACAGAATCTTATATGGACCTCCGAGGGTCATGCGGACACTGGTTATGGACCACTGCTGTAGAGGAAGCCCCTTCGGTGATAGGGATTTCATTACCTCACAGTGTGTGTGTGTAAGGTGGCAGTAAGGCATCTTAGTGCTTCACAGATGTGTTTTGTTTTCGAATCCAGCGGAAGTCAAGAAGACTTTGCTTTTTATAAATGTGCACTAATGGTTTGATTTTTAGGCCTATGTATGTATGTATATTGACATTGATTCAATCCAATATACACCCGGCTCTACACAAATGGCTCTCCCACCCACCAAAAAAATCAAGCTTGTTAAGGCGTCGGTATTTAGTTACGGCTCTTTACGTTCTGAGTTCAAATCCTGCCATTTCTTCTTCCTGCGGACTCGGTAAAATACAGTGCAAATCAACAGTTGGGGGACGGGGGTATTGGGTCGATGTAATCGACTGATCCCTGCTCCCTCCATATTCTTCTTTATTCCAGACCTTGTACCTACTATGTAAGAAGTCTTCATCATGATTATTTCCATCTTTGTCATCATCATCATCATCACTAAATTTGCTAATGTCATACGAATTATCTGAAAGGTACGTCTTTCTCACTTGGTACCCGGTACCCTTAAGTCTGGACTACGTACAGTGCCAGTACATAGATTGCGGAAGAAGTCATTACATTATGTGACCGTACTCATATTGAGGTGGGGTACCCAACAGATAAATCCGGGTAGATATACGCCCGCTCCCTCTATAGTCCGGCGCAATGTCTTTTATTTATTATTTATACATTTATTTATAGAAGAGTAGATGTGATTCGTCCCATTTGTCTGCCAGTCTCGTGTTTACTTCAATATCAGGATTGTTTTGGTGCTGTAACCCATTGAAAGGTCATGCTATTGTTCCTCTGGGTTAGTGGTCTGTCTTTCTTTGGATAGTAGCGATCTCGTAGGAACCGAGTGTTCCATCATCTACATGGTCGTCGCTCGAGCTGCTAGCAATAACAGTAAAATCTCCCTCGAATCCTGACATACTTAGGCATAAAAATAGAGACCACGCCTGCTTAAAATAATGTAGTTTCGGATAAAGCAGATCTTAAAAAACTTAGAAATGACAAGATTGGGGTTAATTTGGGTCGATTGGGGCTAATTTGAGGCTAAGCAATTACAACAACAGCCTGGACGTTATGTCCAGACTGCAATTCTCCACCACATGAAATTAAACGATTGCATGGCAGAATATGCAATATATGGCCCTCGACTTGACGGAGATATGACCTGTCTGGAGCTGTTAATTTGACGATGACAACTTGTCTCCACGACAACAACAACAGCTCTAGTTGTTCATTTATAAACCTTCTTTACTGATATCACAGAAACCATAATCACCTTCGTTGTTATTATGGTTTACTGTCATTTATTAAAAATGTGGGTGGTTATAAAAAAACCAAAAAGACAGCAGGAAGATTGCCGTCATGTTTTGCGTCGCTAACAGCAACAGTAGCAACGAATGAACTTCACAAGAACTTTACAATTCTTCGTTTGAACTTCTCTATAAATCCGACACTTTATTAAGTTGACATTTACGAATTCTGTTTTCAAAGGAAGAAACCCTTAGTCCTTTAAGAGAAGTTAGGGTGTTGCCTGGTTAGACGGCTCAATTTTCAGTTTTCGTTCAGAGATTGACAGCAGCGTAGAGTGCACTTTTGTGTTGAGTGCAGTTGTCGGAATCTGTCTATATAGGGTACCAAGATCTACCCTACATGGATATCTCCCTTTCCGATCATTATATTATCATATATTATATTTGCATGCATGGATGCATTGTATGTATGTGTGTGTATATTATATTACAATTATTGGATATGTAATTTTTCTTTTCATCACTTGACGTAGTACATTTACTATTAATTTTATAGCCTTTAGTATAATTTCTTTTGGTGCCCTTGTGGCGAATAATGGAACATGTCCACGATCGAATATATTTCAGCCATGACCAACTCGTCTTTTAGTGCACTTAGAACTATATTATATCAATATATCATTCCGTTTTTTGAGACTGTAGGGTGTAATTGAAAAGTAATCTGGCTGCTATTTCTAGCCTGTCGAACGACTGCATAGAGGATGCCTTGTTGGCATGTTATAATTGTTGTTGTTAATACTGTTATACGTATAGATTTTTTCCCTTTATAAAATAAACCCCATTTTCTTAAAGTTGCTGCGTATACACTACAATAATTAAAACGAAGAAGAATAACAATGGAAACGAAAACATATGACCGAAATATTGGACTCCCCCTCCATGTCACTCAGTCATATGGAAGCTAGCAGACAGATGGACGAAGTAACCAGTTTACGGCAAGTTGTTAAGCTACACAGATTATCAATAAATATAGCTGAGAGGAAAATACCTCGGGGGAAACCTTTTATTTACGAAATAAACGTATCAGTTGGAAGGGAGACCCCGATGTATGTTTATTTGTTGGACGCTACGTTGGGGGTGGGAGAGGTATTCCCCCGTTCGTCCATGTCGTTCCTAACCATAAACAGCCTCATTGCTGTCCTTTATCTATCTATCTATCTATCTATCTATCTATCTAATTATGTATGTACGTATTTATGTATGTATGTATATAATTATCTACCCACTCTCTCTCTCTCTCTCTCTCTAACTACCTATCTCTCTTTCTATTTGTTTGTCTGTCTGTCTGAATGTTTATCTGTCTGTCCGTCTATTCTTCTTTTCTTCTTTCAACTTTTACTTGTTTGCCAATTGTTTGACTGCGGCCATGCTGGGGCACCACATTGAAGGGTTTTAGTAGAACAAATCGACCCCAGTACTTATTATTATTTTTTTTTGAAGCCTGGTACTTATTTAATCAGTCTCTTTTGCCAAGTCTCTAAGTTACAGGGATGTAAACAAACCAGCATCGGTTGTCAAGCAATGGTGGGGGACAAACAGCATAAACCCAAAGACACAAATACTCCTCACCATATATATATATATATATATATATATATATATATATATATATATGACAAGCTTCTTTCAGTTTCCATCTATTAAATCCACTCACAAGGCTTTGGTTGTCCTGGAGCTATTATAGTAGAAGACAATTGCCCAAACTGCCATGCAGTGGGACTGAACCTGGAACCATGTGGTTGAGAAGCTCCACATGGCAGTTTGTACACAGACCTCAGAGAATCTACCTTTCTCTCTGAAAGAGAAACCTTTTGTTGCCAACAGAGGTAATAACTCTTTGAACATTCTCCAGCTGTTCATACTCTGGCAACTATGCTCTGAGAACAACCTCCTCCACTGCTAATTAGGTCACCTGGGTAACAAAATCTATCAACTACCTCTAGGGATTCTCCTGGGCATTTGAGAAAATCTATTTTCCATGTGTTCTTAGTGTTTACTGCTCTTGTGCCACATACAAAGTCTGTTTTCTCTGTTAAGCTTGCAATAATTCCACTGTACTTCTTGGGTGCTCATAGTGTAGCTGGCACTGGGTACACCATAATGAACAGGGTCATTTTCCCCGAAGGGTATAAAGTCCTGTTTGTTATCCTGCTTTACTATAACTTCTATCTCCACTAATCTAACTTTGATGCTCTTTGCTTCCTGGTTTTGTTTCCACACCTGGAACTTCTCTTCTCATTCTACTTCACTATCAGCCATAAGAATGAGGTCATCAGCATATGAGCGTTCCCCTACACACACACACACACACACACACACACACACA
>NC_069003.1:34386220-34388235 GCF_001194135.2 Octopus bimaculoides
ATATATAATTATATTTTGGAGCAGTGGATCTTGAAGCACATAATGGTGTGAATAATAGCATGTAAACATCAGGCTGAAAATCCTTTTGGATAGAAAATGTTGAAGGCATTGCCTACCTACAAGAGATGTAATGGATAAAGTAACTTACTCAGTCATGTTGCATTTATGAATTAGCTGTATCAGTTTTAATGTAAATGACTTCATACATTATAAAGATCAATTTGAAACTGAAGACAACATCTACAAATTGTTTATTCCTGTAAGTTAGCAGAAACTTTATTTAAGAAGATGAAAAGGCAAATACCTTTGGAGTGATTGTTAAGTTGGTCACTTGGCCAACAGTGTGGAGGCTTGAGTTCCTACCAGTTGCTTTATTCTGTTTTGAATCAGTGCTTATAATGCCTAATATTAGGTCATCTTTGTCATCGTCATCATCATCATTCAGTGTACCATAACCATCATGGGCTGTTGCTGGATTTTCAAGATTTGGGGTTAGGGTTAGGGCATCTCTCTACAGCAGATGTGCAACAAGCTTTCAGCTGAGTGAACCGGGGCAATATAAAATGAAGTGACTTGCCTAAGAATACAATGCACTGCTGCTTATTCCTAGAATTGAACCCACAACCCCATGACTGTAAGTTCAACACCCTTAATCACTGGGCCACATGTTTGCATTCTACAATTACCACAATTTATCCTAAACGATACAAACCTGCTATAACAAAAAAAAAACCCCTGCAATTTGGCAAAAAAGGGATTTTTTATGATTTTAAATCCTTGTATTTTAAAAATATAATACATAAATTCTTAGGGAGGGGTTTTGTCTCACTGTATGGATGTTGTCAGTTGATGTCAATTGATGTAAGGTGACCAATGACATATGAGCTGAGTGAAATTTGGTACTGAGAAAATAGAAGGGCCCTGTCAGGGTACATGATATTGATAAGCCACAATGATGGCAAACTATTGATATCTGCTGTTCTCAGTGATTCCAAGACAAGTTGGTATTCAGGTGTTCTATAACACTTGGCATTGTTTGGGAAACTTTTCCCAGACACTATCCTGCAGCAAATTTGGTGTATAAACAAAACACACACTATGTATGTGTGACCTATAACATTTGCATTACTAGAGCTGCTTTTAATTCGTAATTTAATGTGTGTGTGTGTGTGTGTGTATCACTGTGTATATATTATCTTTGTCTTGGCATGTACACACGGTTTGTAAACAAAACATGGCCTTTTGTACAAACAGTTTCATTACTTTGCAGTTCTCGACAAAAGTATGCCTGGGCAGTTTGTTGTTTGACGGATGAAGCTTGGAAACAAACAGGTGGGGGTTGGTAACAGGAAGGGAAAATGGCTGTTGGAAATGTTTGTTTCCTTGTCAAACCTTCTGCAAGCATGGAAAATCAAACATCAAAACAAAATGTAATGAAACACATCAGGTAGCATATTTCCTCACCAAATTTCTCAATTCCATAAACAAATCAAATGTGTTACACCTTTTCCTTGACTTATGACCTCGGGGACTTACAACCGTCTTCACTTTATTACCACAAAAAATAAGGACTTGAATAAATAGATAAAAAATCGATTTTCTGATGTTGGGCAGCTGTCTGTATGATAACTATGGCAGCATCTGGCAAGCATCCACTGCTTGTCGCTGTCTCTTACTCAGTTGCTTTCAAGCACCAGTTGTGTTTGACTGAGAATAGTGTTGAAGAATGTGACATTGACTAGATCGACTTACGACCTGTCAGTAAGTCGAGGAGAAGGTGTATTTACTATGTATTTGAGCAGCAGATTTTTAAAAACAAAATTTGCTGGAAAAATTTCATCCTAAAATGTAAAAATGGTCCAAAAAATATGAGTCTCAGCTAAAATGATGAGTCTCAGCTAAAATGACGAGTCTCAGCTGAAATGACGAGTCTCAGCTGAAATGACGAGTCTCAGCTAAAATGACGAGTCTCAGCTAAAATGAAGAGTCTCAGCTGAAATGACGAGTCCCAGCTA
>NC_069003.1:34388299-34397328 GCF_001194135.2 Octopus bimaculoides
TCTCAGCTGAAATGACGAGTCTCAGCTGAAATGACGAGTCCCAGCTAAAATGACGAGTCTCAGCTGAAATGACGAGTCTCAGCTGAAATGACGAGTCCCAGCTAAAATGACGAGTCTCAGCTAAAATGAAGAGTCTCAGCTGAAATGACGAGTCCCAGCTAAAATGACAAGTCTCAGCTGAAATGACGAGTCCCAGCTGAAATAACGAGTCCCAGCTGAAATGACGAGTCTCAGCTGAAATGACGAGTCTCAGCTGAAATGATGAGTCTCAGCTAAATTGATGAGTCTCATCTAATTAATATATCTAAATGAAATATCACAAGTTCTGCTAATTAATTGAGTCATTTCTTTTACAACAGTGATTTCTAAAGTGGGTGCCACCACACCTTGAGGAAAGGGAAGAATCAAGAGGGGCATTTGGGAAAGTAGGGAGTTGCAAGGGAAGATTGGAAAGCCAGGGGTTGATGAGGGGAGACGATGAAAGGTAAGAGATGGGGAGGGGAGTAAGGGCCAAAGAATGCAATTCGTAATTGTTTGTAAAACTGCATTCTGAAACAATAATGACACAATCTTATTTAATAAACAGTGTAAAACAAAACAAATAATAACAAATATTCTTACTTTGAAGATTCTAGTTGCAGACCAATTTTGAGGAACCAAAAATGAAAATATAATAAGAATGGATTCCATAAAATCGAGCAATAAACTGGAACTCAAGTTGTTGCACCGTTTATGGTTGTACCTTCTTTTCTAGTACCATCATTCTGGGTACCTTCATTAGGAATGTTTTTGATAATAGGCCTGTCTGCTCGATTAGTAGTCACACGACTCTTCTTCCAAAGCATATTGAATCTTCAACATGTTGTTCCACCCCCATCTTCAACACCTCTTGCAATACATCTCCCCCCTCCTCTCCTCCTTTCTAAAACATGGAAGTTTACTGATATAACCTACTTTTAACTTTGTTAAAACAAGTTTCGATTTTAGATTTGTTTTTATTCATATTTATATAATGACGGGGAGTTGTCTTGATAGCTGGTGTTCCACTTAAAAAAATCATTATCATGTTGTATATGTATGTATGTATGCATATATATATATATATGTGTGTGTGTGTATGTGTATATATATATATATATATATATATATAGCAAGAAGAAAATGGAAGGAATCCAGAGGTAGTATTCATCAGCTGTCAGACATTATATTATATCTATTTATTTATTTTAAACTGTTCTGAGAATATATATACATGTGTAAAGTACCAGTAATTTCAAGAATAGAGAAAGAAGAGCAGTTTCTACCAGCAGTGTATTGGATAGATATTATCCTTAGTTGGTTGGATTTACAACCTCTAAATCTCTTTGAATTATATATATATATATATGCATACATAATACATACCTACATATATACATGCATACATTATATATGTATCTATCTACTATATATTTGTGAAAAGAGAAGGTGTTGTCCCACAAGCAGTTGTGCAGACAAAAGTGTTAGTAAATGTAGTCAGATTGACCTGAAAATTTGCACACCTATGTTAAAAGTGGTGGGAAGTTTACGTGGCAACTTTGAGTTGGCTCAGTTGAAAGGTGTGGCCTCAAGGGCAAAATTCCTCATCTTTGAAATGTGGCCCAAGTAGACCCAAATGAAATCGGGTTATAATACTAGTATATATATATATATATATATATATATATATATATATATACTGTCTTATCTTCGAAACGTCTAGATAGAATAGAGACAGCTGATGAAGGGATATTCCAAGTGGCTTTCCGTTTTCCTATGTGTTCGTTCCGTTGTCTGTAGTTTATTGTTCTAACGTCCTGTACCCTGATATGCATGTATATACACATGTAGATGTAAGTATGTACATATATGTGTGTATACATGTATATATATTCTTTGTATTATATATATATATGCATACATACATTATATATATAATGATGATGATGATGATGATGACGATGATATATACATACATATATACACATATTTAAAATAGATAAGCTTCCCAGGATGGAATAGGTATATATATGTATGTGTGTGTGTATAGATTATCTCACCTCCCTGGTTACAGCTGTTTTCTGCAGAGCATTTTATTACACCTACTTGAAATACTCGTTTGACATAGCTTGACACTTGTATTCTCATTTTACTAATCAAATATAACCTACGCAGGTGATATCAACTAGTCACTAAATCAAAGAGATGGAATGGTTCCGGTTTCTAATCTAGGTTACTACGTAATTCTTTCTTCTGCTCACAGAAATCTACTGTCGATTGATCAAAGCCACTGATATTATAAAAGTTCATATTATGTTGATGAGCTCAAGTAAGACTGAAACATGTCTATACCCGTCATTGAGCTTCTTAACCAAAAAAAAAAAATTTTCTTCCCTAAGTGCTCCAGCATGACTGCAGTCAAATGACTGAAATAAATAAAAGAGTAAAAGAGTAAGTTATAAAATTCATAATCTTTTTTCTTTTGTGAAGGCACATGGCTCAGTGGTTAGAGCGTTGGGCTCACAATAGTGAGGTAGTGAGTTCGATTCCTGGACCAGGCTGTGTGTTGTGTCCTTGAGCAAGACACCTTATTTCACGTTGCTCCAATTCACTCAGCTGTAGAAATGAGTTGCGACATCACTGGTGTCAAGCTGTATCGGCCCCTTTGCTTTTCCCTTGGATAACACCGGAGGTATGGAGAGAGGGGGTTGGTGTGCATGGGCGACTGCTGGTCTTCCATAAACAACCTTTGCTTGTACTTGTGCCATGGAGGGGAACTTTCCAGGTTCAATCCCATGGTTATCTATGAGTGAAGGCAGTCTTTAACACTTTTTTTCTTTTATCTTTAGCCATGCTGGGGCTATGCCTTGAATGGTTTAGTTGAACAAATTGACCCCAATAGAATTTTTTTTTTTTAAACTGGTACTTACTCTATCAGTTTCCTTTGCTGAAAAAAAAACAGTGAACAACCTTAATCAATTTTCAAACCTTTTTGGGCTCTCATCAGAGGCATCTACACCATTCTGACAGTCTTCAGAGAATCAAGTAGCCAAACTGTTTATATACTCAACAAATGCAGCAGTTACTCTGTGAAGGAATCCCTAATTTGCATACCAAAAGTGTTTAACACCCAATAAATACCAGTAGCCTGTCAAGGGGGATCTTAGTCCACACAGTATCAAGTTATGATATAATAAATATGTAATATATGGTATAATTATAAACAGGGAAAATTTTAACCATTTCTCCACAGACTGAAAAAATGATGAAGAGCCTCAAATGATTTTCAAAACATATTGGGTTCTCGTCAGAGGTGTAGGGTGGTACAAAAGTAGATATACAGTTATGAAAAAAGAAAACATGTCCAGTACTCTTTTATTTTAATCAAATGAATTAAAAGTTTTATTATGGTTTTGATAAATCTATTATTAGGATTAATGACACTGAGCGTAGGGTAGGTGTGAGAGGATGGATCTGTCTGGTTTGAACATAAAACAGAATATGTGGGCTGGGTATGACCAGTTTAAGCACTAAAGGATTAAAGGAGATTTAGCTGCTATTTCTAGAAACAAGTTCCTGTGTAGAGAGGCTCCTACCCTGGCCTATTCAAACAATATTTATAACGATGGACTAAATTAAGATTTAATCAATACCTTCCTACTTTTGGTATAACTTTTCATGTACTTACAAAAAAAAAAAAATGGTTTTTTCAGAATTTCTTTCTTAAATTTATTTCAGGTGAAAGCCAAATGGAGCTGCTCTATTTGTAAGATATATATTGTATTTTAGATTTTTACCAAAATACTTTGACTGTGATAAACTTTAACCAAAGTAAGTACAAACATATCAATATATATATATATATGTGTGTCTTTGTATGTATGCTACTTTTTTTTGTGAGTGACACTTGACTGCTGCACTTGTGTCGACCCTGCTCTGAAACTTCTGGTGTATGACATGATGAATGTGTTCCTTAATCAGATCAAATTAGGGATCTGTTTGAATAATGTTCTTATATCCTGGCGGTAGAAGCAGGGGTATTGTTGGGTGGCGGGGAGGAGCATCACTGAGCATTTGACAGAAATGGAATTTAACCCTTTCGATACCAACCCGGCTGAAACTACCTCTGGCTATGTAGTACAAATGTCTTTTACATCCAGCTGTAAAAACCTTGTCAAAACTAACCTTGCCTGTGCTTGTGCCACATAAAAAGCTCGAAGTCCCACTCTGCTGAGTGGTTGGTGTTTGGAAGGGCATCCAGCTATAAAAATCCTGCCAAAACAGTTACAGAAGTCTGGTGCAGGCTTCTGCCTGGCCGGCTCCTGTCAAACCATCCCACTTGTGCTAGCATGGAAGGCGGATGTGAAATGATGATGATGATGACGATTGTGTAGTGTTTGCAGCTGTCCAAACTGAACATCAGTTACACCAATGTGATTAGTCTAGGATACGTTCAAGGCCAAATTTTACAACCCCCCCAAAAAAGAGATAGGTCAACTTATGCACCAAGACAACTTTGGAGGACCCCAACATTCCATGCTGCAGGATTTGGAAAGATAGTGACAATGTTTGAATGTTTATGCTTCATGCTTTACACTCTACATTATGTCAACGTTTATGCTGGGAAATGTGGCAGTCTTCAAAGTTCACAAGGATTGTACTTTCCTGCTGGATAAATCCTCTTAAAAAGAAATAATAATGTTTATAGTGATGGTGGAAATCTTGGTAGAAATGCTGATAAGGATGGTGTTGTCGTCATCTTCGTTGTTGCTGTTGTTGTCAACTATCGTTGTTATGACACAAACTCTCTGAACTCTGATTCTTTCTGTTTCAAGATGGCAGGTTCCAGCAATGACCTTCAGATGCAGTGTGAAGAGAATGAGAAACTTGTTCAACAGCTGAGGCTGATGATAGTTGAAAAGGACAACATCATTGAAAAGACACAATCAGAATTACAGGTAAATGGCTTCTATTTCTATGTTATAGAAACTACCATTCTTCCTTTCAACCTATATCTTTTATAAAAGCTGTAGGCACCCCCCCCCCTTCTTTGCAGACTATAGTGTCCCTTCTTTGGAGACTGCATCCTATAAAAGGAGTGTAAAAGGAAGGGAGAGGCTCTCTCTTCCTTTCACACTCCTTTCATCCTCTGACACAAGTTCCCCTCCTCAAATGCCCTGCCCCTCTCATAACCCAGTGTTGTTGTTGTTGTTGTTGTAGGAGACAAAAGCTGCTCTGACGAAGACCAAACTGCAATCAAAAGCCAAAACAACCAAACTGACCAACCAGTTGGAAGAAGCTAAAAAAGCTGCCCTTCCAGACAGTTCTTCAGACCGGGTATGTTGTTGTGTTTAGTGTTATTATTTTTTTAGTTTTCACTCGTTTCAGACATTAGACTGCGGCCATGCTGGAGCACTGCTTCGAAGAGTTTTTAGTTGAATGAATTGGTCCCAGTACTTCTTGATCTTTTTTTTTTTTTTGCTTTTGAATTTAAAGAAATTTAAAAATTACTTATTTTATCGACCCTGAAAGGATAAAAGATAAAGTCGTCCTCAGTGGAATTTGAACTCAGATTGTAAAAAACTGGAAGAAGTTTTACCAAGCATATTGTCCAGCGTGCTAACGATTCTGCCAGCTTGCAGCCCTTAAATATTACATTAATTATTTCTACGATAGACACAAGGCCTGAAATTTTGGGGCTGGGTAACAGTCAGTTACATTGACCCCAATGTTCGTCTAGGGCTTATTTTATTGAATCTGAAAAGATGAAAGGCAAAGTTGACCTCGGCAGAACTTGAATTCATAATGTAAAGACACATAAAATGCCAATATGCATCTTGTCTGGCGTGCTAACGTTTCTGCCTGTTTTGCAACCTTAGAATAATATTATGTTAATTGTTGGGAAACTAAATTAATCTTATTGATTTCTAATATAAGCATAAAATCTCAAATTATCAGCCCCAGAAGTTGCCCCTGCAATGAACTGGCATCCCATTCAGAGTGAACGTTGCGATCTTGGTCACTAATATGCTGTGGATACTGGGATATGCCATGGAAATTGAGACAGTGATGTCCAGTGGTTGATGATGATGATGATGATGATGATGATGTTATCAATATTGGTTTTATATAAAGCTTGTGGAAAGGAGACAAAATATTAAACCAAAAAGATTTTTGTGCTGTTATTCCAGAAGGAAATTCCTAACTCTAACTTTTATTACAAAAATCAGTCAGAAACACTTCCCAGTTAACTTCCCAGCTTTTGTTGGAACCTATTTGCAGCTGGGTGCACTGGGGCAATAGAAATGAAGTGTTTTATTCAAGAACACACCGTACTGCCCAGTCTGGGAATTGAAGCCATAATCTTAGAATCATGAGTGTAACACCCTGACTACTAGGTTACAAGCCTTCAAAATATATGCATAAGGTTTTCTAATTATCAATCCCAGTTGTTGACGGGACTTATTCATGAACCCCAGTAGTCAACTGGTATTTTATCAGCTCTAGTATTTGAACGGTATTTATGTTTTTGATTCTAACAGGGCAGTGAGTGTGGAGACGAAAGTCCGGCAGAGCAAGTCAGTCGGGGTAAAATCAAATTGTTACGTCGTAAACTCGTCGAGAAAGAACGTCTCTTGGCCGAGAAAGAGGGACAGTTGGTGAATCATGGTGAGGAGATGTTGGCTAAAGATAAGACCTTGGTGGACAGGGATCAAACAATCAAACAACTTAAAGAAATGATAAATACATTGAACAGTCAGCTCGTTGATCGTGATAAAATAATCAGGGATATTAATGAGTCTGAGAACCCATCTGCTAAATCTCAGGTAATAATTCTTACATAACATTTCACTTAGAGTTTTGGTTTGGTTCTCTGGCATATCTTGTTTATTATAATTCTCTGGGCTATAGTGGAAGACTTCAAGACTGGGTGTCTCTAGGAATCCTTATATATCGATGACTGAGCTTTTCTAATGAAATCAAAGAATTTGAGGAAAAGTTTCAAACATGAAAGTGGAGTCTCATATCAAAGGAACCCAAAAGTAAACCATTCACAGGTAAAAGTCTTAATTAGCAACAAAGAACAGAGAACTTTATTGAGAGGTGGTTATGATTGATTCATAGAAAAGGTGTGGGGGGCAAATTCTATACTGTGAGCCAAATATCAAGAGAGGGCGTAGAGAGATCACAGGTTATTAGTAGCAGATACACCAGGAGTAGTTTGCAATAAAAGCATTCCTGAAAGTACTTCCCTCCAAGGTTTTCTAGAAAAGCTTTGACAGTTTCTGTTGCCTAGATGACTTGGGTAGTTGGATAGCATAATAGCTTGGATAAGAATGGGGTAGAATGAAGATCCGTGCGTTGCGATTATCTCTGCAGGTGACAAAGGAAGATTCTTTTTAACACTTTAGCATTCAATCCGGCCAAATCCAGCCCAAATATTTTTTTTTTTTTTTTTGTTCAAACTGTCCAGGTCCAGCCTCTCACACCTATCCTACATGTCCTTCTAATTCATATCGTCAGAATCTTGAAGCTATGAGGTAATGCATGATTAATTAAAGACAATGTGAATAAATAAGCAGCATTACATCGGACCGAGTAATCTGAATGCTAAAGAGTTAAGCAAAGCACAAAATACGTGTTAAGTGTGATGTTACTTGGTAGAAAAACCTGGGTATTGATTAGAAAGGATGTGTGAAAGCTGGAAAGAAATAAGGAGAGGATACTCCACTGGGTGTGTAGGGTTAGTGGGAATGAATGGTGGAACAGAAATAAGCTGAGAGAAAAATTGGATGTATGAGGAATTGATTGTTGTGTGTATGAGAGGTGAGTTTGTTGGTATAGATATATGTGGTGTGTATAGAGAGGATGACGGTTGAATAAAGGTTTTTGAATCGGGCACTCGAAGAGGAAAGAACTTGTAGAAAAGGCGGCGGACAGAGGAAGTGGACTTAGAAAGAAGTGGTAAAGGTTGATCTCAGGGAGCTGAACTTCATGAAAGAGATGAGGAAGGACCCTTGTAAGTATGGAAAATAGACATAAAATGAGGATGTTGGGCCATGTCCATATGCATTGAAACATGGACACAGGCACATACATGTGCACACATGCGCACACGCATGCACACATGCATACACACATACACACACATGCATACACATGCACACATATACATACACACACAAACACACATACACATGTACACACACAAACACATACAAACATGCAAGTGCGCACAGGTGCACTAGTTTGTATCAGTGAAAGATAAACACACACACACACACACAAACGCACATGCAAATGCAAATGCACACACTTGTATTGTCGTTGTTTGTATTTTAGGAAACCCTGGATCAGATCTATGTCCAGATTTTGTCCAAAGACAAGAAAATCGTTGATCTCAACAACTCAATCATTGAATTAGACAGCAAAATCAAAGACTTGCAGGAATTCATTGGAGAGAAGAATGAAGTCATTAAAGGCAGAGATAAAGTGATTGGCGTGAGTATTGTCGACTTTTAGAATTCTATTTATTTGATGTGACAATTTGTAAAGAATGGCACCAGTGGTTATAGGTTTCTGATATGCTAATTATTGGTTTATTGTGTTTCTGGTTGTGAGAGTGAGTGAGTAGGGGTGTCTGTGAATACCTTGGTGCAGAACAAATATCATAAGAGACTTCATAAGAAGGGCATTTGTGGTCGATTAGTTTCTTTTCTAATATTTACAAAGATATATTGGTGAATCTTTTCTGCTATAAGCACAAGACCTGAAATTTTGTGGGAGCGACCCCATTGCTCAGCTGGTACCTATTTTGTCAACCCTGAAAAGATGACAGACAAAGTCGACCTTGGCAGAATTTGAGTAATGAATATAAAGACAGATGAAATGGCATTAAACATTTTATCTGCCATCCTAATGGTTCTGCCAGTTTTTCATCACCTTACAATATACAATTCTTTTATAAAAATAATTATAAATATATATATATATATATATATATATATATA
>NC_069003.1:34398785-34402887 GCF_001194135.2 Octopus bimaculoides
AAATAAAAAGTTTTGGCTTGGTAGTGGTGGAAGGGAGGTGGTGTTACTGTTTAGCCCCAGTTCAATCCTTGTTGAGCAGACGGTGATCAAACACATTCCAACCACGACCATCCTGTCTGTTTATGTATATTTATGACTACACAATATAATGTATTCCTTTCATGTTTAAGGCAGTAGTGTGCTATTTCTAGCCTGCCAAATCGCTACATAGTCCTCTAAGTTTGGTGGGAACAAGAATCATTAATTGGAAACTGGGTGCATCACCTAGTCCAGGAATCGAAACCACAATCTTACGATCATGAGTCTAACACCCTAACCACTAAGCTACGTGCCTCCCTCTCTACCAGTCATGAGCAAACCATTTGGTTTCGCATAAAGAATACAATGGAGTGTTAGGTAACAATCCAATTATTTAACTTTACACTCATCAGAGTATTAGTAGTAGTAGTAATCTGTTTTATTATAGGCACAAGGTTTGAAATTATGGGAGAGGGGGATAATCAATGACACAAACCCCAATATTTAACTGGTACTTATTTTTATCAACTCCCACCCCACTACCATCCCCTAGAAAAAATCAAAATCAAAGTGTGTCAATTATTTTGTTGATGTTACAGGGCAACCAAGGTTCCAACGAAGTCGAAGAACTGAAGAATCGGTTGGCTGAAGCTGAAGAGGATAAAGGTAACCTACTCCTGCAACTCGTAGACTTTGATGATGTTAAGACATTGCAAGGTGACTAACTTTCCACCTCTCCTAACACTGCTATTAATACCTGCTCTTATCTCACAAACACTACACTGTTCACTGTTTCTCACTTGTTAAATTTCGTCAGCTGCTTTTTTTGTAAATTTAATTTCTTAGAAAATTTATATCAGGAATTTGTGAAAATCATTTAAAGATTTCTAATGAGGCCAACCACGAGTTTTCTTGGGTTTAGAAAAAAAAAAATTTTTTTTAACTGATCATAACATTCCTATTAATTTTTAAGGGATTAATGTGCTGTTTGAAGGTCCAGGTAAGAAAAAAAAAATGAAGTTTACTTTAGTGAGATTTGAACTCAGAATGTAAAGAGTTGTAACAAATGCTGCTAAGCATTTTCTCTGATGCTCTAACAATCAAGCCAGCTTGCTGCCTTAATAATAATAATAATAATAATAATAATAGTAATAGTAGTAGTAGTAGTAGTAGTAGTAGTAATCTGTTCTACTATAGGCACAAGGTTTGAAATTTTGGGAGAGGGGGATAGTCAATGACATGAACCCCAATATTCAACTGGTACTTATTTTTATCGACTCCCAACTACCAGCTCACCACCTCAATAATAATGATAATAATAATAATAATAATAATAATAATAATAATAATAATAATAATAATAAAAGTCCTTTCTACTCAAGGCACAAGGCCTGGAATTTTGGGGGAATGGACTTGTTGTCTACATTGACAAATAGCTCAACGGATGCTTATTGAAACTCATACTGCTGACCCACAGAAAAGTGAAATCCTGTATTTTGCACTTAAAATATAGAGCACAAGATGGTGTTAGATGTTAGGAATACACACTGTTTATTTAATAAATGATTTGTGACAATTTGTTGAACTGTTTCACTTACAATTTTTCACTTGCAGGAGAATAAACTAGACACACACACACTCTATATATATATGTAGTGAGAATTTACAAAAAAAAAACAAAAGACGAAGACGGGTGTGTAAACAACAAACAGATGTATTAGTTTAACGCTTGGGAAGTGAGAAAGTCTTTTACATTTCGAGCCTACGCTCTTTGACAGAGAGAAACACAGAAATAAACAGGGAGAGAAAATAGGAAAAGGTTTAGTGGCTAGCGATCTATCATGGTGAAGGCCAGACAGAAGGGTCACACAGGAGAGCTAGGAAGAAGGGGAGATAATGAAGTAGTGATGATCCCAAAACGAAGGTGCGCATGCGTGTGTATGTGAGAGCGTGTATGTGCATGTGGAAGGGGGATGGTAACATTAATGTGTGCGTATGTGCATGTGTAGGTGTGAGGATGATGGTGTAGGTGCTGGGAAGTGGTCAGTGCTAGTGTGTGTGGGGTGGTGTGGTATGGTATGGTGGTGTGTGGTATGGTGGTGTATGGTGTGGTGTGGTGTGGTGGGGTGTGGGGGAGGCGAGAGTAGGGGAAGCAAAGGTGGGGGTCTAAGGGATGGGGTGACACACACTCAGACATACACACGTATATCCATACTTATATACAGACATGTACACACATGCACACTCATACATGCATACACACATATACTAATACATATGCATTCACACACCCACACCCACACACACACACACACACACACACACTTTTATTCTCCCTCTCCATTCACAGTTTATTTTCACTACTCTACCTTCTCCTCTTCTCGCTCACTGCATGTAGCTTGCTAACACTTGATTCTTACACTAGTCCATATTAGAACAGCCACTTCCTTCAGTGCCGCTGCCTCTTCTTTCATTCTGCTTCCAGTCCTCCCTATTTTCTTTCACTGCTCTCTCTGTTTTATAGCTGCAGTGTCCTATAGTTGCTTTCCCCTCTATACTTCCACTCCCGCACACACATATGCATTGTGCAAAGGGAAGGAAGTCCAGACGGTAAACAAATAATGTTAAGGTAAGATTTTAAGATTAGTTATTCTTTAGACCCACCTTATCCACGAAATAAACCTGTGATAGAAAGCATTCCAATCATGACCATCCTTTGGTATTGTATATCATGGATTACATTGTCCAATGTGATCTTTCTTTTAAGGCTGTAAGGCAGTGATTTTTAATATGGTTGGCAGCATGCCCTTGGTGGCACGGTGAGCTAATAAGGGGGTGCTAAATGTCAAGGGAACTCTCTGGGAGGGAGCTGAGTATTTAGACAGGTTGTGATTTACCCCAGAAATAAAATGTTTGATCCGGATACACTATATATATTTTAAACACATGATATGAGTGAGGTGAAGGCACATGGCCTAGTGATTAGGTGATTGGGAGATCACAGTTTTGATTCCCAGACCAGCTGCACATTGTGTTCTTGATTGAGCAAAATACTTCATTTCACATTGCCCCTGTCCACTCGGCTGTAAATGGGTACACCCTGCAATGGAATAGCCTTCTGATTAGGAGCAGTGTTGGCCTGCTCACCTAGCCACTAAAAAAAAAAAAGAAGTAAAGTTACCTTCTCTAGTCATAGCGACTCATAAGGGCTGCTTTCCCAGTTTTATGGGATATATATTCCCCACTGCCCTGGATGGGACGCCAGACCATCACAGGGTTACTCCTTTTTCCCAGCTGAGTGGACTGGAGCAACGTGAAATGAAGTGTTTTGCTCAAGAACACAGGGCATCACCCGGTCCAGGAATCGAAACCACAATCTTACGATCTTGAGCCTAACACCCTAACCACTAAGCTACGTGCCTCCCTCTCTACCAGTCATGGGCAAACTGTGGCCCATGGCACTTTCTTCTTGGCACACCTAATGAAAAATGAGCCATGTGTGGCCTGCTGGTTGGAAAAGACTGCCATGTCTGGTGTAGATGCTCCTTTAGTGGTTGTTTAGCCCCAGGTTAACTCTGATTGAGTAGATGTATGACAGAAGACACTCCACCCATGACTATCCTGTCGGTTTGTATATCGTTATGCCTCTATTCATCCTCCCACACGACCTCAGACTCAACATGGAGCCTATTTCAAGTGTGTGGAGGAGGTGTGCTGCTCTCTGGTCAAGAGGGTGGCTGCTGGAGGACCCTGTGTCTGGCAACAGGACTCTGCACCATTCAACACAAGCAGGAGAACCCAATCATGGCTGTCAGACAATATCTGTGACCACATTACCCCTAACATCTGGCCACCTAACTCTCCAGACTGCAACCCCTATCATTATTGTGTGTGGGGCACAGTTGAGCGAGAGACCAGCAAAACTCCTTGAAACACCAAGCATGAACTAAAGGCAAGGATTATGGCAGCATTCACCAATTCAAACAAGGATACCGTCCAGAAGAGTTGCAGGAGACTCCGGAGTCATCTGGGGGCCATGGTTGAAGCCAATGGTGATTTTATTGAATAAATTTACTCTTTAGTA
>NC_069003.1:34403952-34405787 GCF_001194135.2 Octopus bimaculoides
TATATATATATATATATATATATATATATATATATATATATGGATATATATATATATATGGATATATATATATATGGATATATATGTGTGTATATATATGATATTTACCACATGAACTATGATGAAAAAAATATGAGAAAGATATGGTATATGATTCTTTTTAGGCAGGGGTTCCTTGAGACATGTGATTTATTTTAAGAGTTACGTAAGGGTAAAAAGGTTGAGAAACATTGGGATAGAGGAATGTATCTACACTTGTATACATACACGTACATACACACACACATACACACACACACATACACTTATATAGTCACGAATACAACAACTATAATTGATATTTTCCACAGAATATGAATCCGTTTGCCGATGGTGAGATTGTGGTTGCTCATTCTGTTGAAGACAAGTTATTGCTGTCTGAACTGCAACAAAAATGTTCCGAACTGTCGGAAAATCTTCGTTTAGAGATGGAGAAGACGTCTAATATGGAAGCTGGACTGTTGAATGGCCAAATTGAAATTGTGAGTGATGGGTTTTGATTGAGCACCATATACTTGTTCTTTTTATTATTTTGTTGTAGTTGTTGTTCTTTTCTGTTTTGGCTTCTGTAGACCATTTTTGATCTGTCTATTGGTCCTTTTATTGATATTAGAAAAAAAACAAAAAACAAAAGGACCAAGAAATAAATAAAACAAACGGGTTTTGATTCCCTGACCAGGGTGTGTGTTGTGCTCTTGAGCAAGACACTTTATTTCATGTTGCTTCAGTTCACTCAGCTGAAGAAATGAGTTGCGACCATCACAGGTGCCAAGCTGTAGCATGGCCTTCGCTTTCCCTTGAATAACATCGGTGGCATGGAGAGGGGTGGCTGGTGTGCATGGGTGACTGCTGGTCACAATCAGTCATATCCATCAATGGGTGAGTAAATTGATATCAGAAGAAGAAGAGAGTGATGTAGTAGTGTTCATGCCTGTCTGTAAAAGCTCTGAATGAAGATTGTGAAAGCATTTTAGTTTGTCTCTTTTAATTGGTCTTTTAAAAATGTTTCTTAATTAATTTTGCTTGTTTGTTTTTCGATAGGAGGGTCTCAAAGCCCAGATCCATGCTTCGGATGCGGCAGTTGAACAGCTTCAGAAGCATCTCGTTGACAGGAGTGAATTAGCGACCAAACTGGAAGGGGAGAAAGTCGGTTTAGAGATACGAAACTCTGAACTAGAAGACATCAAAGATGGTATATTGATTCTGTTTCTTTCTCTTTCACTGTTAATGACCTACTCTCATCTTTTAATTAGTCTACTAAAACATAAAAAAAAAACAAGATTATGCACTATTGTATGATGATGATGATGACGATGATGACAATGATATATATATATGTATGTTTGTACATATATATATATATATATATATATATATATATATATATATATATATGTATGTATATATATATATCATCATCATCATTTAACATCCATTGTCCATGTTGACATGGGTTGGATGGTTTAACCAGGGCTGGTAAGCCGAGGGGATGCACCAGATTCCAGTCTGATTTCGCATGGTTTCTCAGGCCGGGTGCCCTTCCTAATGCCAACCACTCTGAGTCTGTAATGGGTGCTTTTACATGCCACCGGCATAGGTGCCAGTTGTGTGACTCCAGTATGACAACCTACCGAATTTAAAAATAGGAGTTAAAAATTACTGTAAGAATCTCCATGACAGTAACACACTTTTTTACGTAGGCAAAGATGTATGTGTATATATATGTATATGTGTGTGTGTGTGTGTGTGTGTGTGTGTGTGTGTGTGTGTGTGTGTGTGTGTGTGTGTGTGTGTGT
>NC_069003.1:34406070-34407912 GCF_001194135.2 Octopus bimaculoides
AACAACCAAATATAGCGTTTGAAGAAGAAAACTCCAGACTCCAACTGATGGTGAAATCTACCTTCTATTCTTATTCTGAAATAGAAATGTTAATTCATCTTCATCATCACCATCTTCATCACCATCACCATCTCCTCCACCATCTCCATCATCATCATCATCATCATCATCATCATCATCATCATTAAGGTGGCAAGCTAGCAGAACCGTTAGCATGCCAGACAAAATGCTTAGTGGTATTTCATCTGGTTTTATGTTCGGGGTTTCAAGTTCCACCGAGGTAGACTCTGCCTTTCATCCTTCCGGGGTGTTTACAACAAGTAGCACTTGAGCCCCGGGGTTGATGTAATCGATTAACCACTTCCCCTAGAATTGCTGGCCTTGTACCGAAAAGTGAAACCATCATTATTATTATTATTGTTATTAATAGCGTGGGGAGATGGCAGAGTTGTTACTGGGCCGGGTAAAATGCTTAGCAACATTTTGTCCATCTTTATGTTCTGAGTTCAAATTCTGCCAAGATCAACTTTGTCTTTCATCCTTCTGCGGTTAATAGATTAAGTACCAGTGAAACACTAGGGGGTCAACGTAATCGACTAGTCCCCTCCCCACCAAATTTCAGGCCTTGTGCCTTTACTAGAAAGGATTATTATTATTATTATTATTATTATTATTATTATTATTATTATTATTATTATTGGTCTAAGGCAGAAAGCTGGCAGAAGTGTTAGCATGATGGGCGAAATGCTTTGCGGTATTTTTGTCTGCCGCTACATTCTGAGTTCAAATTCCACCAAGGTCGACTTTGCCTTTCTTCCTTTCGGGGTCGATCAATTAAGTACCGGTTGAGTACTGGGGTCGATGTTATCAACTAGTCCCCTCACCACAAATTTCAGGCCTTGTGCCTATAGTAGAAAGGATTATTATTATTATTATTATTATTGGTGTTTATTTAATTATAAATTATGATGTAATCCCTGTGATTCGTAAATGGGTAATTGATTTTAACCTTTTAGCACGTAGATCAACCATATCTGTCCCAAATATTCTGTTTTATGTTCAAACCTGCTAGATCCAGCCTGTTGCACCTGTCTTACAATGTCATTTTAAAATTAAACAATCCACATCATTGAAATTTTGAAGCTGTGAGATAAAGCAGGATTAATTCAAAACAATGGGAATAAATAAGAATTACATTTGACAGAGAAATCTGAATGCTGAAGACTTAAAGAAAGATAAGGAAGATATTTGTGACATTCATGCCCTGATCTCCCCACTTTTCCCCACCTCAAGGCCATCACCAAGAATTAAAGAAGTAAAATTCTTACCACTGGGATGAAGTAAGGATTATCCAGATTTAATCCAACGAGTGTTTTTTTGTTGATAATTTGTAATGACATTTATTTTCGGGGTTCAATATAGATGGGTATCTTTTTCTGTGTTTTTCCAGATCCAGGAATTACAGAATCAGTTGGTTTCTCAAGATGATGTGTCTAAGAAGCAAAAGCAAGAAATAAACGATCTGATTTCGAAATTGCAATCAATGGAATCGGCAAAGGATGAGTCCTTATCGAACGTTGACCAAATGATGGAGAGTTTGAAGAAAGCCAAGGTAACAAAGCAAACAACAACAAAAACAACAACAACAACAACAACAAATAAACAAACAAAACAAAAGCACCCGACCCCCCAAATAAAACAACGACAAAATCTCGATAAAAAAAAATTTAATTATTATTTCTGATTAAGACAAGTTGGCTGAATCGTTAATGCATCGGACAAAATGCTTAATGGCATTTCAGGATCTTTGCATTTTGAGTTCAAATGCTGCTGTTGTCATCT
>NC_069003.1:34408389-34408989 GCF_001194135.2 Octopus bimaculoides
CGATATTAAGGTCGATTTTTTTTCTCTTTATTTTTTTTTTCCTCTCCCCAAAACATCGGCTGTGGTCAAACCTGTGGAGGGATGGCTTCCACCACATTTTGTTGTTTAAGACATGCCCCTATGTCATAGCGGCGCTTCGATGACTCTTAAGAGTCGAGAGCCCAAGGGAGGAGAGATTGTGCGTTCGCATGTGTAGCAGAGACCCGACACGTCCACCTTCTTCACACACAGACACACACACACACACACACAGACAGACACACACACACAAACTATCAAGTTCTGTCCACCAGTGTTTTCGATATTTTTTGCCTAATTTTTAAATTATAGCATTTTCTCTCCATCATAATCAATCATTACAGTCACCGTTTCTTTGTTTCAAACGCAATAACTGTTTACCATTTTCCATAATTCCTCGTCAACAGTCCAGACTCATTCTCGTTCCGGTTATTTAAAACATTGTCGCCAGCGTAGAAACGATTCTGTTTCGCGAATGGATTTACTTTTAACGTTGCTAATTCCTGTTTAGAACGAAAGTGGCCCTCCACTTATTGATGCTCATTAAATCATTCTTTAATTAACTCCTGTTTTAAAAACTAA
>NC_069003.1:34409030-34409731 GCF_001194135.2 Octopus bimaculoides
CCACGTCATCCTCTCTTAATCATAAAACTTGGTCGAACAACGATTGGGTTATGTCCCTTACATCATCAACGTTGAGCGTCAAGGAAACATCGTCCAACAAGCAAAGCATATCAGTTTAAAATTAAGATTTAATCACAATTCGTTACTGATAAATGGCGACTTGACATAATTTAATTTACTGTATATGTAGGTGTACAGGACGGAATTTGAACTGAAGGATAAAAGTCACCCTCAAACCAGGAGATGTCTTAAACATTGAGTATAAAATCCGAACGATTCTGTGGATTAGTGTCACCAATAACGATGGAATTTATTTACGTTATTTCCATTGGACGGATATATGTCCTCATCTTGTTTATTGTTACCCCAATGTTTCGGCTGGAGCCTTTATCAGGTGTCCTTGTAGAATTTTGAACCCAACTCTGGGTTCTCATTCCTAAGGTATTTTTTGCTGATATTATTATTATTAGTATTATTATTAGTTTTTTATTCAAAGCACTGCTTGGAATTGAACTCAGCATCTTGGAGTTAGTAGCCCGCGCTATATGCCCTGGCATAAATCAACCGAAACATTGTGTCTTCTACTATAGCCTTGGGCTGACCAAACCCTTGTGAGTAGATTTGGTAGACAGAAACTGAAAGAAGCCTGTCGTATATGTATATATATATATATATATATATATATATATATATATATATAT
>NC_069003.1:34410268-34424554 GCF_001194135.2 Octopus bimaculoides
TGGCTCTTGTGCGAGTGACACATGAGGTTTTTCGAGCGAGATCGTTGCCGGTGCCCCTGGACTGGCTCTTGTGCGGGTGGCACATAAAAGACACCATTTCGAGCGTGGCCGTTTTTGTGCGGGTGACACGTAAAAGCACCCACTACACTCTCTGAGTGGTTGGCGTTAGGAAGGGCATCCAGCTGTAGAAACTTTGCCAAATTAGATTGGAGCCTGGTGTTGCCATCCGGTTTCACCAGTCCTCAGTCAAGTCGTCCAACCCATGCTAGCATGGAAGGCGGATGTTAAACGATGATGATGATGATGATGATGTTGTCAGTGAATCTTGATATTTTGTTTTTGTCATTGTAGGCTGAAACAGATGAGGAACTGAAGAAGACCCAAACCTCTTTGGACGAGACTCAGATGAAGCTGCAGCAGACAGAAGATGCTCTTCAGACAGTTGTTAGTGAACATGGAAAAGCACAGAAAGAACTGCAGCAATCTCTTGATGAAACATTGAGCAACTTCCAGCAGCAGAGCCAGGAAATCGGTCACATCTGTCATTTCCTTGGTATTACTGAGATTTCTGTGGAGAAACTATTCTATGTGGTGAAAGAGAAAGCTGAGTGTGTCACGGAACTGCAGCAGAGACTTGAAATTATTGAGAAGTCTCAGGATGAGAAACAGAATGCTTTTGAGAGTAAAGAAACTGAGCTTGAATCGTTGAAATCCCAGCTTCAGGACTACAACAAAAATGTTCAACTTTCCATGCACGACAGAGCAGCTGAGAATAATTCATATAAAGAAAATTTGTCAATGAAGGATCAAAATATAAAGTTACTTCAGGAAACTATTGATACTCAGACAGCTGAAATATGTAAGTTTAAGGAACTGCAAGTCTCTCAGGAGCAGAAAGAAAAGGGAGCCAGTGAGAAGTTGCAAGAATTCCTCTCTCAAACCGCCCTGTTTCAGAGTCAAATAGAAGCTTTGCAGAAAGATGCTGAAAGTAAACAAAGAAGTTTATCGGAGTCTGAAGCTAAAGTAGAGAGTTTACAGCAATCTCTGCAAGAAAAAGTTGAAGAATTTACCAAAGTGGTTTCTGTACAATCCAGAATGGATGAAGATAGTGGCAAGATTATGGCAGAGAAACAGGCACAATTAGAAAACCTTAAATCTTCACTGGATCAAATGACCAACTTTCTAAATGAGAAACAATTTGAGTTTGATAGCAAACGTGAAGAAATGAACTCTGTTGTATTGCAGCTGAACACTGAAAAGACAGAAAAAGATGCTCAAATCGAAAGTCTTTCTGTGAAAGTGTCTGAATTGACTGCAAGCTTCAATGAATCTAAAGTGTTTTGTGAGAAAGTGCAGGCTGAGAAGGTGGCCCATGAAAGGACCATGCAAGTATCTGGTGAAATGGTGAAAGATTTGCTTATCAATAGACTTGGGACTTTATCAACAGATTCTGAAATGGAAATGCCTCTATCAGAGACTATTGGATTAGTTATTTCTCAAATAGAAGGATTGCTATCAGAGAAAGTTCGGCTTGAATCAATGCTACAACATTCCGAAAAAAATAATGAATCACTTAAATCCAACATTGAAGAATTGGAAAATAAATGTAGCCAGAATGAGTTGACTTTGATGAGTCTACAATCAGATTCTTCACAGCAAGAACTAGCGGTGAAGAAACTTATGGAAGAGAAAGATGTAAAAATCACTTCTTTACAGGACAATGTTGAAAGCTTAAATTTGTCATTACAACAAAGCCAGCTTCATGAAAATGACTTAACACAACAGATTAAAAATGTTCAAGACAGTTCCAACTTCATGCAGCAGCAACTGACTGATGCCAAAAATCAAGTAGAGGCATTGACGCAACAACAAACCAGTCTACAGGAAGAACTGAGGCTCTTAAAAGACCAGGAAATTTCTAGGGAAACCAACAGGCAAGATCTGGAGATTTTGCTGGAAGAACAAGGAAAGAAGGTGAGACTTTTGTCTGAAAATTTAGAATTAGTGTCACATGAAAAGAAATGCATGCATGCTGAGGTTGAAAATGGTATACGTGAAATACAACTTGTTACTAACACTAATTTAGAATTAACCAGAAAGATAGGGCAGCTACAAGATTTGTTGTCTGAGAAGGAAGGTTTAGTTCAACATTACTCAGATGAACTAGAAAAGGAAAAATCTCAATTAAATGTTCATTTAGAAAAATGCTCTAATCAAATTAATGATCTTGAACAAGCACTTGCTTCATCTAATTCTAAATTGTCTGAAGTTTCAGCTAGTAATCTTACCTTTGAAAAATCTCTTACTGAACACAAAGATCGAGTGGAATGGTTAGAGGTGGAGAACAATCAGCTTCTGTTAAAACTATCTGAATATGATAACAACCAGTTGTTGTTACACGAGAAAGAGCAGGTGTTGGCCAGAGATAATGAGGATATTGTAGGTAAATTAGTTAAAGCTGAACAGGTGATGTCAGAGAGAGAAGGTACCATTGGGGAACTTGAAACCAATCTTAAAAATGCTGAAGATAAAATAAAGGAAAACAATGCAATGCTACAAGAAGCATGTTGGGAGAAGAAAGATTTGGAAGACAAACTTAAGGAACTTGGTAACAGGTTGGAAGTAGAAAAAGAGCTTAGAGTAAATATTGAAACAGTTAATAAAAATATAAAGGAATCATTTGAAGATTATCATCAAAAGACAGTTCAAGAACTGCAGGAGCAAAGCAGTCTAATAACGTCTTCTAATAAAGCGGCTGAAAAACAGCGAGAAGAAAATCTTAGTTTAAGCAACAAACTCTCTTCATTACAAAGTCGTTTTGATAATCAGTTGGCTGAGAGGAATCACTGTATTATTGGTCTTGAGGAACAGTTGCAGAAATCTGTGGCAAACGAAAATAGATTAGTAAAAGAGATAGAATTGTTGCAGTCGGAGAAACATGAAGCTGAAATGGATATTGTTAACTTTAAAGTGAGTTTACAGGAGAAGGAAGATTTGATTAGAAATTTACTATTGTCTGTCGATGAAACTAAAGAATTCCAAGAAGTTAGTAAAGAGAAATTCCAGATGTTGCTCCAAGAGAACCAGTTCTATGAACAAGTTATCAAAGATCTTCAATCTGAACTAAAAGATAGTAAAGAACTAGGAGTCACGAGTGAGAAATCTTTGGAAAAAATGAAGAATAGTGTCAAAGAAGGAGAGGTCGCCGTGGAAAGTTTTAGGAAGTCTTATGAAAATCTGAAACAAGAACATGATATACTCTGCCAAAAATTGAAAGAATCTGAATATAATCTGGAGGAAAAAAATTTGGAGCTTTCTAGATTTCAAGGTGTTCTTCATGATTCTCAACTGGCGCTGGAAGACTCGTTTGAAAAGGTAAAGAAAGAATCCGAACTAACTATTACCGATTTAATAAACAAGAATCAAGTCCTTACTACTGAAATCAGTAATCTCAGACTCCAGATAGATGAAGGAAATAAGTCTCAAGAAATGGTGGGAAGGTTGAAGAAGGAATTGGTTGAGAAGTCAAAAGAATGTGCTCAACTTAAAACTAAAATCTCCAGCAATGAAGAAGATTGTTCTGAAATGAATCAATTGATTGATGCTTGTTTGTTGAATAATTATGGTAAAGAGTCTTTACCGGAACCTCTCCCACCAAGATTACAGTCTTCTGGGATGCCCTTTAAGAATGTGAAGAAACAGACCCCAAATTCCAATGTTGATGGCGCTTTAAAGAAAAAACCTGCTAAAAAGTCTACAAGAAAATCAAAGAGCACATCTTCTTTGAATAATGGTAACACAGCTGCTGATTCCTCTGAAAGACACAATGAATCTGATATTTCTTTGAAAGAGGAATGTGGGAACAAAATTATTATAAAGAAATTAAAAGAGTTAGTTCAAGAACGAGAAAACCTATTTTCGTTATTAGACTCTTTAAATTCAAACTTTGAGAAAGATGCTCTGAAAGAAGAAAGCATTCCAGGCCAAATTAACCAATTTTGTAAATATTTGCAAGAACAGAAATTGATGCTAGAAGACTTACAACAAATGCAAACGGACAGGGAATTGGCATTCGGTTCAGCTGCCAAACAACTGACAGAAATCTATGAGAACTGTGCTTGTATTTTGGTTAATGGGTCAGAGCAGATGCCATCACAGGATTCTGATTTTATTGTATGTTCTAATGATAAAAGTGAAAATAATCAACTTGAAAATTTGGTTGATAAATTTTCAAATTTGTTTCATGTTCTTCAGACTTGGAAAGAAACGCATGTGAGCATCCTGGATGTAAACACAAGAGAAACTTCTGGAAAATGCTCTGAAGAGAAAGTGGTCACACAGGATCCTAGTCAATCACAATTTGTTGTTGAAAAAGAGAGAGTTCTTGCAATTGAAGAATCGGCTCAGATAGGCAGCAAAAAAGATCCAAATATTTCAAGAGTATCTGAAGAAATTTTACACAATACAGCACCTATGCAAAAAACTATTTTGAATTTCTTTGCAAAATGCCAACAGATTGGAATCAATGTTACTCCTCCAGCCACAGTTAATAAGGGAAACCTGAGCGAAGAAGATATTCTTGAAGCGTCACTGAATGCCTTGTTTGACAGAGTTGCTTGTTTAGGCAAAGAATCGCAAGATCTGAAGGCATTTGTACAGGCTTTGGAAGGATCTTCTCAGGATCAGGTGTTGGAGTTGATAAAAAGAAAAGATCAATTTATTGGTGATCCCAAACTTACTGATTCTGTGTTAAATGTAAATAGTTTGGTTGAATTTGATGAAGAGAAAATCAAGTTGGAGAAAAATGGTAGATTGGTAAAAGAGAAAGATGAGTTGCAGACGAGGTTAATTGAAGTGCTGAAGGAGAAGGAAATGTTGGAGTGTCAGATGGATGAGGTGGAGCTGCTGAGGATTACCATCAGAAAATTGGAAGAAGATCTGAAGAAGAAATTGGTGGAAAAAGATCGTGTTGCCGAGCAATTGGCTAAAGTGGATATGGAACTGGTGTCAACTTGTCAAGAACGGGATAAAGTGAAGAACCATCTGGAACAAGTGTTACGGGAGCATAAAAAATGTCTTGATATAGAAAGCCGTCTTGAAAAAGTGTTGAGGGACAAGCAGGTTTTATCCCAAAAGGTTATGGATATGGAAAGTAAAATAAGTCAAATGAAAATCGATAAAGAACGAATGAAAAAGCAGCTGGCAGGGACAAAACCCAAAACTGAAAAAAATACACCCTTGCTTAAGCGCCGGACAAGAAGTCAAGAAATTGGGGATAAAAAAGTCAACAAGAATCCAGAAGATGTAAAGAGAAAGTCATCTTTGACCAAAAAAACTACTGAAAAGGGTCTTTCTACGATGTCAGCTTCCAGATATGGAAGTGTGGAATCGGTGAGAAGTGAAATTCTAAGAGTTGGTTCTCCAACTTTGAGTGAAAAATCATATGGTACATCAGATTCTTGTGCATCTGAGATGTGTTTGCGAGATGAGCTCATGGAATTGAGGTCCAAGACAGACGCTTATTCTAAACATTTTGAAGAACTGAAAATGTTTTGGAGAAATGATATTTGTAAAACTTTGAGTGAAATATTGTCACCTGACGTTAGTCTTATAAAAGAGCCAAACGAAGCAGAAATTAATGAAAAAGTCAGTGAAAATGCTGAGTTAATTGCAATTAAGGTTGAAAATATTAAAACTGAAATGTCAGAAGTGTTAACTAAAATTGGAAATTGGAAATCTTCTTTTTCTGAAATTAAAACTTCTGAGAAAGAACCAGCTAAGGAAAGATATCTGGATGAGACCCCAGATGTGAAGGATACGGAAGTTGAAAATAAACCTAAAAGGGATGAATCGGTGGCAAGAAATGAAGTTCCAGATTTATGCAATAAAAATGAACGCTTGAAGCAAATGTGTGTAAAGTTAAAGAAATCTTATCATCAAAGCAATGCTGAGATAGAAGCACTGAAGAATCAGTTGGAAACGGTGAACTCAAAGGCTGTGAGGTTGGATGAACAACTGAAAGAAAAAGAAATAAAGATTAATGACTTTGAAATTTTAGTGACCGAACTGAAAGATGGTTTAGATGTTAAAACTGCTGAGATATTGGAACTAAATTCTACTGCTGATAGTAAACAGTTGTCTTTGGAAGATGGAATGAAACAGCTTCAGATGACATTATCTGCAAGGAATGAAGAACTTTGTGCTACAAGAAACTGCTGTGAAACAATTCAAGAGTCATTTTCTTTATTGGTAAAAGAGATTTTGGAACTGGTTTCACAAAATCAGTTCCACAAACCTGAAGCGGATTCTTCACAGAATCATTTCAAACAACTCTTTGAAGATTTGGGTTCAGGACTATTTCAAAGTTTAGATGAATGTCAACAAAAAAGTTTTAAAACTGCAGAAGCTTTAGAAACGGTAAGCCGTTTCTTGAGTCAGTACCAAAGGTACCAACAAGAGATTTTCATAGTTTTTGGATCTTTCATGAGTTGTCTCAAAGAAATCCAAAACGATATCAAAGAAGAAAGCTTGAAAGCTAACACAAAATCACATGATGCTGTTTTAGAAGATTTAAATAAAATTGTCAACAATAGCAACTATCTGGAACATTCTACGTCGACAGAAGAACAGGTTGACCTGGTGAAACCAAAGCCTGAAATGTGCCCATTGGATGATTCAGACACACAGACAGGTGTGAATTTTTTAAACTGGCTTCGGGGATATTTGAAAGACCTGGCACTGTCTCGTGATGCTGACAATGCTCGGTTCCTGGACATTGTATCAGAGTTGAACGTTGTAGTTTTGTCTAAAGAAGAAGCCATCCAGAAAATGAGTGAAACTATGGAAGCTCTGTCTTCTGAACGTAAGAAACTTGTCAAAGAAGTTGCTAGACTACAGAATGCCTGTGATGATAGCCACAGCACGGCCGTCAGTCATTCGGAAGAGACAAAGAGGGTGAAAAACTCTTTGGATGCTCTTGAAAGTAGAATCTCTGGTCTTTTGACTTATGTGAAAGATGTCCACGGTTCCACATTGGAAACAATAATGGAAGAGAGCGAGGAAGAAGAGGAATGCCATGATGATGTCACAGACGGATTGGTAAATAAGCTGGCTGGCAGCACAGCAAATCTGGACAATTTGCAGAGTCTGGAGAAGCACTTTGCTGCCTTCGCCGCTGCCTATTCTCATGTAGCCAATGTTTGTAACAACCAGGGCAGTGAAATTGAAAAACTTAGGAGTTTGTTGACAAAACAGCAGGAATTGTCTGTGAAATGTCCAGAAGAAATGTCTTCCATCAGTGGCAGCCAAAATGTCTCGGAACTGGACGGCAGCAACCACCCTGTCCTTACACAGAACCTTGACACCACACGAGATACTCAGCCGACGCCTCAACATGTAAGGATCAATTACTACACTGTTATTTCGATGCTCTTTACTTTCCCTTTTTGCATTGGAGATTCCTTCTATGTATTTTCTTCCATATTTCTTCCAGACCCTTCGTCTCTTTCCTCTACTAAAAGCATGGGTTATATGCAATTCTGCAAAAATCCCTCTTTGTTATTAATTTTTTCAACATTTTCTTTTTATTGTATGTTTTCCCTGCATAACAAAGTACAGTTCTGTGTGTGCCATACGTGTGTAGCGTTTTGTGTTGCTTGTTCTCTATTGCATTCACAGTATTCCACATGATGTGTTGTGGTTAAGGCCTTGCTGTACTTCTTTCACTCTGTCGTAGGTCTCAGGGGTTTTGCTATTCATCAATGAGATAAAGTACCGACCAAGCACTAGAGGTCAATGCTATTGGGTAATGCCCTTCCCCCTGTTTCATATCTCATACCTACACTAAGAACTATTGTTTTTATGGTGATGGTGGTGGTGGTGGTGGTTGTGATGGTGGTGGTAATGGTGTTGATGGTGGTGGTAATGGTGGTGGTGGTGGTGGTGGTGGTGGTGGTGGTGTATAATAGAATCAGCAGAAATGACTATTATGTTCTGAGTTCAAATCCTGTGGAGGCCTACTTTGTCTTTCATCTTTATGGAGGTCAGTGAACCTAAAGTAGCAGTCAAGCAGTTGATGCCATTAACCAGATAATTCCTTCTATAAAATATTTGGTGCTTTGATCAGAAATGTTTTGGCAGAATCATTAAATTGTTGGACAAAAATGCTTGGTGGCATTTTCTTCTGGCTCTTTACATTCTTAGTTTAATCGCTGCTTTTCATCCTCTCAAGGTTGATAAAATCAGTGCAAGTTTGAGCAATGGGGCTCATGTAAACACCTTGCCCCTCCCCTCAAAATTTCTTGCCTTGTTCCAAAATTAGAAATAATAATAATAATAGCTATTATTGTTATGTTTGGGTTTGCTTTGTTTTTATTTATTTATTCACATGTTGTTGTTATTATTTAAAAAGAAACAGACGACCGTGTGTATGTGAATATATTTTGAAAACTCTAACTTTTGTTTCTCATCAATGTCATTGCAGACGTCTGTGGAACTGGATAAAATATCTCTGGAATTAGATGAAGTGAAGCAGGAGAAACTTCAAGTTGATCAACAGTTGGTCTCAGTCCAAAAACAAAACGAAGAACTGCAGACTAAGTGGACCGATCTAGTCACAGCCAACCAAGAAATGCAGTCTTATATGCAGAATGTGCAGCATGAAATGCAACAGGTTAAGTTAGAATTACGATCAACTGATGAACATTCTAAGTTAAAAGACTTGCAAATACAGGAACTGTCATCACAAGTTGAGGAGAAGTCTGCTGAGATTAATAAACTGTCGACTCATTTGCAAGAAACTGAAAGAAATTTAGATTTGGTTAATAAAAGTTTGGTTGAGAAAGACACTCACGTGAATGAATTGAAAGAACTATTGGAAAGAAAGAATAAACAACAGCAAGAGAATGATTCTGTAGAGGAGCAAAACAAACAAGACGTGTTGTTGCTGAAGGAACAACTTTCGGTTAGAGAACAGCAACTGCAGCATCTGACTTTAGAGATTGCTGAGAATATGAAGATGCATGAGGAGCAACAAGGGAGACTGAAAGAAAAAGATGAAAAGATAATGTCACTTTTAGAAAACATGCAGGAATTAGAAGAACAGTTAACGAGTTCGTTTAACACGAAAGAAGGGAGTGAAGGAAAGATAGCGGAGTTGGAGGATGCTCTTCAGAAAGAGAAAGAAGCACTTGATTCAACAAAGAAATCGCTTCAAAATAAAGAAAACCAATATTTGAAAGTCTTAGCAACGGCCAAGAAATTGAAATTACAGGTTCAAGAGGCAAAGAATGAAAGTAAACTTGGCAAAGATGAAATGAAAGAAACGAATGCAAAAGTATTTGAAGAAATTAATTCAATGAATTCATTTTTTCAACAGAAAGTTTCTCTTGTATTGAGTGAGTGGCCAGAATTGGCGGAGGTTGAGGGAAAAGACATTGGTGGAGCAAAGCTGTTTGAGAAAAGAATGGAGGAGTCTGGCAGTGTTGGTACCGAGCCATGTAAAGCAACACTGTCACTGCTGCAGAAATTGATGTCTACTTTAGAAGCAGCAAAACATGTAGTGGTTGAGAGTCAGCAGGAGAATCAGACATTGAAACAGTTAAGTTACGAACAGGAAGTCCTTTTATCAGACTTCAATCAGAAACAGGAACTATTATTGTCCCAAAATTTGGAGAAGGAAGATCTTCTAGCTATCATTGAAGAGAAAAATCAAAAAATGCTAGAATTGCAAGACAGAGTTTATGAAGTTGAGCAGAGTTTGAAGACAATGGAAACAGAAACGGAGAAAGATGTCAGGATTACATTTCTCAATGGACAACTGGATGAATCTGGCCGTACAATTCATCTTCTTCAAGAAGAAATCACCAATAAGAACAAAGAGTTGGAAGATAACAAACTAAACGCTTCAAAATGGGAACAAAAGCTGATGGAATTGACTGATCAGGATGATCACCGGCTGAAAGAAATGACTCTAAAGATGCAGGAACTGTCAGCAGAAATTAATGCAAAGAATGCATGTATTGAAGAGCAATCATTGCTCCTGAAAGCTTCTGAAGAAAAAATGGTTGGTGTTGGTAATGAGATTTCTGAAAAAGAAACTGTAATTTCAGAGCTAAAAAATGCTTTGGATGATGTTAGCAAACAGAACCAACATACTGTTGAAGAACTGAAGAAGCTTAAGGAAATGTATAACCAAACGGTGGAAGAATTGCAATTAAATAAAGAAGAGATAAACAGCAAAGATGTCCTGCTGAAACAGATTCAAAACCAACTGGAAGCTGTTTCAAATGAAGTTCAGCAAAAGGAACAATTAATTGTGGAATATAAAGAAGAATTAGAATATTTGAGAGAGAGAGAAAGCGAAAGGGCTGCTTCTGATCTTGAGCCAGATTTAAGGATTTTGTATGAAAAACTGAAGGCAGAATCTGGTCGGATGAGTTTAGAAAAGGAACAGTTAACTTCTGAGTGGAAGGAGTCCATTAATGAAAATAATCGGTTAAATGCTGAACTCCAGAAGTCTGACTCAAAGAGGAAAGCTTTGGAAGAAAGTCTGAATGTGAGTCATGAAAATATTGCGAAAATGGAAGAAGATATTGAAAAATTTACTGAAGATCTCTTGCAGTCTTCTAAAGAGAAAACGGTGCTTTCAGAAAATCTAGAACAATTAAAGAAAGAAAACTCCATGCTTAAGGAGAAGTGTAATCCTGCATCTTCCGAAACGTATTCTGTAGAAGTGCCTTTGGAACCAAATCTAGTGAAAGAGCATCAAGGTAGCTTATACAGTGCTCGCATTGAGAAAGAGTCTATTCAGAGGTCAGAGGTTAAGAATCCCTCTGAGAGTTTGTTAATAGAGAAAGAATTACATGATGTGCAAGAGAGATTCGAAAGTCTTTCTCGAGAACATGAGACATTAAAGAATAAACATCAAATAACAACAGAAAAATGTGAGAAGTTATTAGTGAAGCTGAAATCTTTTAAAGATAAAAATGATAATCTTTTAAAAGAAATGGAAAATCTAAAGATACAGAAGGTAGGTGAGGAATCGAAAGTTATTCAACTCCAGAATGACCTTCATTCTGAAAAAGTAAAATATCAAGAACTTTCAGTATTCTGTCAACAAGGACAAAAGTCTCAGAGTGAAGCTGCTGAAAAACTGGCAGAGTTTGAGAATAATAAGAAAGAAAACGAGAAAGTAAATCAGAAGTTGTCCAAGAGTAATTCTGAGTTGCAGTCAAAATGTGAAAAACTGTCGAAACAAATTGAAAATGTCTTGTCAGAAAAATCTGATTTTGAAAATAAGTGGATCAGTCTGAAACAAGAAATGGAGACTGCCAGCAATCAGTATTCTGTGGAGAAGTCTACCTTGTTGAATAAAATCGCAAATTTAGAAGGAGAATGTAAAAATGTCTATGCAGACCTAGAAGACTTCCAACAACTTGTTAAGAAACAGAAGGAAAGTCAAGATAATTTGAAGAGTGAAAACCACAAGTTGAGAGAGAGCGTTTCGAAATATGAGAAAGAACTATTAAACAGCAGCATTGCTAAGGATCATTGCAGTCAAGTTGAAATTCAGTTACAAGGTTTGTCTGAAGAACGGGATAACTTAAAAGATCAAGTGGATGCTGCCAGAGAAGAAGTTGTTAGCCATCGTAAGGAAGTGCAGACATTGAGGAAACAGTTTGAAGAAGCAAAAAATAAAATGTCGCAGGAACAGGAAATGTTAGTCGCAGAGTTAGAAAAGACGAAGAGGGAATCTGATGAGAGAGATGGGTTGGCGAAAAATGATCTAGAAGTGAGGCTGTCTAATGTTGAAAAAGAATTAGAAGCTAAAGTATGTGAGATAATCCATTTAAAGGATGAGAATCAAATGTTGTTAGAAAAGATGAAGAATGAAATGAATGAAAGAGAACTGTACAAAAGAGAAGCCCGAGAAGCTGGTGCCATTGAAGAACAGTTAAGGGAATCTCAGAAACGAGAAGGAGTACTTGAGCAAGAAAAGATGTTTCTAGAAGAAAATTTCCAAGCTGTTAAGATGGAGCTGGAGGCAAACAAAGAAATGTTGAGACAGAATATGAAAGAAATTGAAGAATTGACAGCAGAAGTAAATCGGTTAACAAAGGAAATTAGCAGTCGGGAAGTTTGGAAGAGACAGCTTGAAGAGGCTGAGCTAGAAGTGAGTCGAAAAGAAGAAAGCTTGTCTCTTTTGAAGAATGAAGTGGACATTCTGAATGAGCAAATTGAAAGACTGACTGCCGAAGGCCATGATTTAGAGAACACATGCCAGTCTGTAGATGGATTGAAAAAAGAAAACAGTAAGCTTACCACAGAGCTACAACAAATAGTTTTACAAAATAAAGAGTTGGTTTCCAGCAAAGAGGAATTGTCTGTGGTGAACGAACGCTATAACAAACTATTGATGGATAACACGCATTTGGCAAAGCAGTTTGAAGAGCTTAGGAACAAAATGCAGACCCAAGTGGAAAAAGAACAAAGTTTTGCTCATGAGCAGCAAGAACATTTGAAACGAGAGCAAGTAACATTTACTAAAAGAGTTGAAGAACTAGAAGATCATGTGCAGGAACTGACCAATCAGAACACACAGTTGAAACAGGATATGGTGCAAGTGAACAGCTCACTGAAAGAAGCTCATTTTGAGAATGAATCTCTTAAGTCACAACTGCAGGTCATTCAAAATGGTGGTGATCGGCTAAACCAGTTCCAAGAAGAGTATCAGAAATTGCAGGAACAATTTTCTAAGAGTATCGAGCAAAACAACAGTGTTCAGGCGGAATTGAACCAAGCCAACCATCGACTCCAATTGAGGGAGTCAAGGTGTCAGCAGTTGGCAATGCAGGTAACACCCTCTTTCATTCTGTACTGTTGTGGCTGTAAGGTTTAGGTGATGAATTATGAACTGCATGGTCATGATTTCAAATCCTGTTCACAGCTATTGTTTTTCATGTTATATTTTTGTATTTCTTTTTGTGTTTAGCCCAAAGTAAAGAGGTCATACCTGCTGACTTTTCAGTCCTTTTGTCTTTTTAGCAGATCTCTAAAAAATGAAACTCTTTTACAGGAGTGATTCTCATTTTTTCCTATGGATCCCTTAGATTCTTAATTGGTTCCTACTGGACACTTCACAACCATTCAATGTTTTAAAAAAAGTCCTATTTTTATGATTAAACATTGTTAGGAATTGTATAAAAAGTTATTAAAATATTTTGAGTATTGTAGAAGTGTAACCCATTTACTGGAGATAAATTTTAATAACAAAATCTTCTAGGGATCTCCAAGGGTCTTCTGGACCCCAGCTGAGAACCACAGCTTTACAATTTTCTTTAACTTGTATTGAGTCCTCTTTGGATGTCTGGGCTCCTAAATTTTTGATTGAAAAATTGTCACAAGCATTCATCTTGGGGTACACAACATCTTATAGCAGAAACAGCTGTCAGCTGATGAAGTTACCTTGTTTCCTTGTCATTTCTTTAAGCTGGTAGCACGTAAAAGACACCATTTGAGCATGACCGATGCCACTACCACCTGACTGGCTCCCATGCTGGTGGCGTGTAAAAAGCATCCACGACACTGGATTTGATAAAATACAAACTGAAATTCTAATTATGAAACGCAACTTTGATAAACTAATAGAAAACCATTTACTTTCTTAGGTGAGCCAGTTAGCAGAGGACCGCAGTTACCTTAATGTCCAAATGGGCAATTTGTCTTTGGCCCTTCGTGAGAAAGAAAAAGAGTCAAGCAGCTTAGCCCATCAAATAAAGGATAGTTATGAGAAACAGACCAAACTTCAACAGAGGGTAAGTATTCAGATTATATATATATATATGTAGTGTGTATTTGTCTGTCTGATGAATTTCTTATAGGAAACACTCTACATGTTTATCTAACATGCAAAACTTTAGAAATTCCTATTACGAAATGGAACATGTGTAATGGTGAATAAATAATACCAAAAAATTTCTAATTTCCTGTTTTAACACCATCCGAATGTGGTCGATGCCGGTGCCACCTGACTGGCTCCTGTGCCAGTGGCACATAAAAAGCACTCACTACACTCCTGGAGTGGTTGGCATTAGGAAGGGCATCCAGCTGTAGAAACCTTGCCAGATCATACTGGAGCCTGGTGCAGCCCACTCGCTTGCCAGACCTCAGTCAAACCGTCCAACCCATGCCAGCATGGAATGCGGACGTTAAACGATGATGATGATGATGATGATATATGTGTGTGTTCAGAGTTCAACTCCAGTAAGGGTCAACTTTGACCTTTAT
>NC_069003.1:34426557-34429886 GCF_001194135.2 Octopus bimaculoides
TGTGTGTCTATGTTTGTCCTCCAAAAGAGACCGATAGAATAAGTACTAGACTTACAAAGAATGAGTTCTGGGGTCGATTTGCTCGACTAAAGGCGGTGCTCCAGCATGGCCGCAGTCAAATGACTGAAACGATAAAAGAATAAAAGAATATATGCACACATGCCTTCATATGTATTCATACATAGAGCACACACACACACACACACACACACACATTATTTGATATATTTTCTTCATTTGTTCCATATCACAATTTTAATTCAAGTATTTCTCACTGTATCAAATTACCTCTCTTTCCATGACCACCTCAACTGTGTCTGCCAGTCCGTCAAGGAAGTAACTATTGTCATCGCATACAACGCTGGATGAAAGTGAAAAAGTAAGTAGAACATTTTTCTCCCTCCAAATCTTTGTTTTTTGGGGTATTTTGGATAAAAATTATTGTTGATGACATAAGGAGCATGTAACATTTAAATAATGGCTTTGTCTTTTAGCGTCATAAGGATTATGCTTGACGTCATAAGGAACTTGGAAGATTTAAACCCTGTTATTTTTTGATGTTAGAAGGAGCATGTGATATTTAAATGATGGCTTTGTCTTTTAGTATCATAAGGAACTTGGAAGATTTAAATCATTCTTATGCTTGATGCCATAAAGAGCCTGGAATATTTAAATCTTGTTATTTTTCAATACTATAAGGGGCATTTAAATCATGTTTTTGATGTCATAAGGAATCTATTGGAGATTCAATGTAGTTGTAGTTTTTCATTTCTGAATTCTTTTCTTTGATTGTTACTGGAATAATTTCTCTCTAAAACTGGATTATCTCCTTCCTGTTGCTAATCTCCACTCAGCTATAAAATAAGAAGCAGAACCTGTTATATGTCCATAGGACAAACATGGAGCAAGCGGAGTTCTGTGGTTAACCCCTAGAATACGACAGCCGTGATAACAGCAGCAGCAGTAGTAGTAGTAGTAGTAGTAGCAGCAGCAGCAATGTGTTGTGATTGTTTATATGAGGTCAGCCCTGATTGAACAGAATTTAGGACCAAATACATTCCAGCCCTGATCACTTACGTGTCTTTCTTTTCCTGAAAATGTTAGGGGTGATTTGAAGGAGATTTGACTGCTGTTTCATATAAGTTGGATGATCACACAGAGTTTTCCTTGTCAGCTTGTGTGTATATACATACATATATATATATATATATATATATATATATATACACAGTGGGGGGAAATAAATATTCGTACATGTCAAAATTCTTTATTTATTTAATTTCTAATGAACATAAATGGCATAAACCAATACTATATTTGCATACACATACATAAACTAAGAATATGCAAAAGAAACTAATAAATTATAGTAACTAATGAATTTATATACAAATATATATCGAAACAAGTGTCATTTCTGTTTTGTTAGCCAGTGTATATATAAAGAAACAACTGTAGTATAATACCGTTTCTGTTTTACTACACATTTAAACAATTTAAGTTCTAGATTATGATATGTTAAAGTTGAAAGAAATGTTAATTAATGTTTTTAATGTTAATTTATTTTTAATTTGAATGTATCGTTCCATCCTTGTATTGTTAAACGCTAGCTTTTTTGTTGTCTTAATTTGTTTGCTTAAAATTGGGCTTAGTTCATTAAAGCTTATGTAATTTGCTTTTACTCTGCAAGCATTTGCTGTATGTCTGTTGTCTGTATTTGTATTGTTGTAACCTCACTTGCTGGTTTTACATGTTTTGTGTTGGGGAAATTACTTTGATTATCATCATCACTGCAGAAATTGCATTGCACTTCAGGTTAAGAGATTCTTAGCATTCTTTGCTTTCCTCCAAGGTGCTGACCTGCCGGACAAATTGCTTACTGGCATGTCATCCGGCTTTGAGTTCTGAGTTCAAATGCCAATGTGGTTGACTTTGCCTTTCATTCTTTCGGGGTTGAGACAGGGAGTACCAGTTAAACACTGGGGTTACTGTAACTGACTAACACCTCTCCACAAAATTTCAGACCTTGTGCTTACAGTAGAAAGGTCTGTTTGTTTTCTTACAAGGATTGGCAAAAATTGTTGGAACATCAGAGTAGTTCAGTGTTGTATTTGTTTTGACTCTTTACTGTCCAGGTTCAAATCCTGCCAAGGTCAAATTGCTTTCATTCTTTGTGGATTGATGAAATATAGTGCCAGTCAAGTACTGGGGGCAGTTTAAATTGAGTTGGATTTGGTAGATGGAAACTGAAAGAAGCCTATCGTATATATATATATATATATATATATATATATATATATATATATATATATATATATACATATGTATGTATTTGTTTGTGTCTGTGTTTGTCCTCCCTACCATTGATTGAGAACTAACGCTGGTGTGTTTATGCCCCCATAACCTAGCAGTTCGGCAAAAGAGACTGATAGAATAAGTACTACGCTTACAAAGAATAAGTCCTGAGGGTCGATTCATTCGACTAAAGGTGGTGCTCCAGCATGGCCACAATCAAATGACTGAAACAAGTAAAAGAATCTGCCAGAAAACAGAATTGGTATTTTCTGCAATGAATGCTATGTGGTGGTCATGGTGGGAACATTTCTGTCTGTTGGTGTCGCCTCCTTTTTTGTTCTCCAAGCTCCAACTCCCATGTCATCTGTGCCTTGATGTCCCCTTTCTGGACACTTCTCTTTCTCTTTCTCCATGCTGGGGCTTTATGGTTGTCACATGTAGGCGGATCATGCATGCTTCAGTTGTTGTGATTTTTTTTCTCTTTCCTAACAGGGAATACTTCTGCTTTTCCAGCCGCCACTTGCAACGTCTGCTGCGGTTCCGTCCCAACCTCCGTTCCATTATCTGGTTCTACTTCCTCTTGTTACACACCGTCGTCATTGCCTGTTTCGCTGGTTACTTGTAATTAATTCGAAAGCATTTCATATCCACCCTGACCATCACCGCCAAAAGAAAAAAAAGACCACAACAACAACAACAAACAAACAGAAAGAGAAAAAAATGAAAACGACTCAGTTTTTGAATGTGGACCAGTGGAGAAATTTGCTGATTGGTCATTCTCATAATGGAAACTAAAGCCACCACCATCTTGGTGGTATCAACATCATCATCATCATCATCATCATCATCGTCATCAACAGTTTACCAGTCAAAGTATAGAAATATTGAGGTGCCTGTACAAGTCTGAGATCCAAAGATGGCCATCCTGTTGGAAAATTATAATAAAAAAAAAGTGCTGATTCCTAACGAAGGTCCTCGGTCACACATTCGGGGTTATACCCAATTACATCAATCATACTGACCCCCACCCCCAC
>NC_069003.1:34431259-34439741 GCF_001194135.2 Octopus bimaculoides
TGTTAGAAATTCCACCACAACCACTACAGAATATCATAATGGTTGAAAGCGCATGGCTCAGTGGTGAAGGCACGTGGCACAGTGGTGAAGGTGCATGGCTCATTGGTTAGAGCATCTGGCTGACAATCTTGAGGTAGTGAGTTTGATTCCTGAAGTGGGCTAAGTGTTGTGATCTTGAGCAAGACACTTTATTTCATGTTGCTCCGGTTCACTCAGCTGTAGAAATGAGTTGCGACGTCACAGGTGCCAAGCTGTATCGGCCCCTTTGCCTTTCCCTTGGGTAACATTGGTGGCGTGGAGAGGGGAAGGCTGGTCTTCCATGAACAACCTTGCCCGGAGTTGTGCCTCGGAGGGTAACTTTCCAGATGCAGTCCCATGGTCATTCATGACTGAAGGGGGGTCTTGAACCTTTAGTCTATGGTCCAAATGTAAAGAACCTTTAGAATTTGTCCTGGTTTTCCTTGTTATTTTCTTCTTCTCACAAGACTATAGTCTTTAAAAGATGAAGAATTATTAACAATCAGTGTTAGACAAGAGTTGATAAGTTCCTCGTTTTATTTAGTTGTCTGCAGAAGGATTGGGGATGAGAGATGGCAATCAGTTCATTTTGGATGAATGGAAAGGATTGGTATTATATCTATGGACAGGGGAGACCCTTGGGTGTAGGAGAGATCTTTATCTATCAACTTTTTAACATACATGCATACATACACACACATATGCACATCCATATGTGTGTGTGTGTGTGTGCATATATATATATAACCTGAACTATAAAATAAAGACTGACCTCTTTAAAGGATGATAATTTATACACAGACTAGCAAGGACAGAAAATCCCTCTCCATATGTCTCTCCACTCTTTCAAATCCTCTCCCTCCAAAGCTCATCTGCCCCCCCCCCAAAAAAAAACAACAAAAGTGAAAAAATGGAAGCCATGTTTATTTATATTTTCATTATTGTTGAAACGACTTGACTTGTGTTAATATTTATGGTACAGACAATCGCTGAGACCAATGGCAGCAGAGTTTTTGGACAATGGCTGTGACCAAGACAGTTTTTTTTTTTTTTTTCTGTGATGAAACTCTTTGAAATATTTAGTTTTTGTCATCTCTTTCGATTTCGAATTCAAATCCCAACAAGGGGAAGACTCTGCTCATCGTCTCTCCAGAATTTATGAAAAATAAGTACCGGTAATATATTTGGGTCATGTATTCAAGGAGCTGTTGTTCCAACACCTTTATAAAAATTGTTGTAGCTAAGAAAATATTCAAGTTACAGCAGTGTTTTAATGCCTCGTACATTGACAATTATTAAAAGTCAGTTTGTTCGGTTTGAACGAAAAGGGAAATCTTAAAGAGGATTCTTCAACAAAGTAGAATTTGTGTTATGCAAGAGGAAACCAATTTAAAATATTTTTGTTGTAGTTAACATTATTTTTAATGCTGGAAGCATTAAAAATGCCAACACTAACTTAACTAGAATATTCTAGTTGTTTGGTCTGTGTATAAAAACAAACAAACAAACTAACTAACTCACCAGTGCTTTCCGAGAAAAAAACAAAACAAACAAACAATTGTGTTGTTGATATATGTTGGGTAATGAATGGGTCATTTTGTATGAATAATTAAATATAAATAATTAAACAACAAGTTTTCATATAAACAATGATAATTATAAAGAAGGACATCCGACTGGATAAAGGGATATTTTACCATTCCAATTATTAAGATAAAAATAATGATAATAATAATAATAAAAAAAAAAAAATTAATAAATATAAAAAGAAAACAAAAGCAAGAAAGTTTCAAAAATTTTAAATTAAAATTGTGTTTGATAATGAAGTTGTTTCTGAAAGAGGGAATCTATTAAAAATTTGAAAAAAAAAAAAAAAAAAAAAAAAAAAAATATATATGTATATATATTAAAATCTATACCAATGTTGTTGGGCTGCCGTGTTGTTGTTTATTTTGTATACACCCATTTTGTTCTGTTATTGTTTTGATATATGTTTAAACGAGTTTTACTTAAAGGGTCGTCCATCAGAACATTGGTACCGTGGGTACATCATGATTCTTTATTAGAAATATAATTTATGATGGAGAAAATCCACTATTAGGTTTGAGAATCTTGGAGAACATGTTCATCATCATCATCATCATCATCACCAATCCTAATTTCTGTGACTAGAGAAGACTGAAAGGCAAAGGGATGTAATTCAGAACTGTGAAATATTTCATCCGGCTTCAGTGATTCTACAACCAAAATCCAAAACTTAATAACGAAGAACACGTTTCAATGAACAACTGAATTTATTTAAGCTCTGTGACTAATGAATTATTATTATTATCAAATATATATAAAAGTAATATTATTTTTATTGATTTCATGGTAATAAATCTTGGTATGTAAAATGTTGGTTTAAATGAATTCTAATGAAGAATGGTAAGTATCGAGTTATTCTGGAATTTCTGGAATTTCTTGGATCTGAAAAGCAAACATAAGAGAAAAAAAATGATCAAAGAAAACTATTAAATATTCATAAGTATAAGAACGCATGCACATACACTCTCATCAATATATATACATGCACACAGTCATATATTAATATACACAAGCATAAACATATTCCGTGGCAGACTGGGTCTAGAAATATTGGTTGCCAGGAGACTAAGGGGGCCCACCCACAGCTACAAGGGGGCCCACCCGCAACTACAATGCTATCATTTAATTTTTTTGGTTAAAAGTATTCTTTTCAACTGTCTACAAACACAGCCAGGCTGAAATAATGCATTCTTCCAAGAGTGAATAAGAAAATTCTGAAACTTGAGTGGATGGGCCTCTAGATACTAACATGGGGCCCTGTATATGGATTCTAATGGCGCAGCAGGGGCCCACTTGTCATCGGGAAAACCTGCAACCTGGCCAGTCTGCCACTGCACATATTAATGTCAATAATAAGACTTCCTGCGTTTTCTGGCCGGTGCTACTTTGGTGTGTGATCTACAACTTCAAGGGTGATTACTCTTCGTTAGTTTTAGTTTCTTTATGTTGCAAAACTCGTGGCTGCCAAACTTGTGTGATCTACATGCTTATTTCAAGTATCGCATTGTTTATTCTTGGTTTGTTATTATTATTCGCTAAGAGATAAATGGAATATGGTTTCATTATTATTAAAATACTAACAGTTTTGAAAAAAATACATTTACAATGTTAAGTGTGTACCAAAGAATTTATTGTAAAAACATCTTTAGCCAACAGTTAAGGGTTTTTAGAAATTGGAAAGTAAACTAAAAAGTAACCTAAAGTAATCTCCCTTTAGGTTATAGATCACACGCCGAAATAGAGACTTACTTTCGGAAGCAATAAAACTGTTGGGAACCTTATTCTTTTCTACTCTAGGCACAAGGCCCGAAATTTGGGGTGCGGGGAGGGGCCAGTCGATTAGATCGACTCCCGTACGGAACTAGTACTTAATTTATCGACTGCGAAAGGCAAAGTCGACCTCGGCGGAATTTGAACTCAGAACGTAAAGACAGACGAAATACCGCTAAGCATTTTGCCCGGCGTGCCAACGTTTCCACCAGCTCGCCGCCCTACTGTTGGGACCTTATTGAGAATATTGTAGTTTTTCTGTGGATTTGGCCTCTTAAAATGTTGGGAATTCAATACTGGTAGTATTGAAGGTGCAGTCTTATGAGATAACATCTTTGAAAACTATATTCTTTGTTAAACATTTGACATCTGTTCTTCCTTGAGAGAGGTTTTCATAATTTACAATTATTTTAAATAATAATTGAATATCGAAAAGAATCTAAAACAAAACCCGTCTAATTTTTATTCTGTTACGGTAGGATCTCTTTGGTAAAGCTTTAACAAGTCTTATTTTTGTATTTTAGATTTTAATTTTTATATCAGAGAAACGTTCTTGTGGTTCGATTTGAACCCATAGCAGACTAGCTGAACGTGCTTGTGGTTGGATTTGAACCCATAGCAGACTAGCTGTATCACTCATCTGTAGGTTCTAGAAACATATAGGAAGTGTAGGAATGTTTGAGGGTTAAAGAGGTTCGTTTCACAATCAGTCGGCCATGTAAATATACACATATACACACACATCTAAACAAGAAAGGGAACCACTTCTAATACTTACCAATTTAGCTTACAGGCAGAGCAAGACGATTTACAGTTTGTAAGCATGTAAACCGGATTTATGTCACATTCGCCACTTTTGGCCCAGTGAGCACATTTAGCGTTATTATCAATGCAGGCTGCAAATAAAGAAGTGAACAGGAATTCTAATTTAGAAATAATACATTTCTAAATCTCTCAGAGAGATTTATGCAGTTGTGATACGATGAAGTAGTTGTATGCTGTCAACTTAATGTGACAGTCCCCTGAAGGGAATAATACTACTGGGTGGAGGTGCTTGTCTCCCCCTTGTAAACAAGGACACAGGAAATGTGTCAAGGCCGACAGGAAGCGGTGCAACTTCCTAGGTCTAACTAACAGTAATATTATTCCCTTCAAGGGACTGCCACATTAAGTTGACAGCATACAACTACTTTAGGAATTCTGTTTTGTTATAAATGTAAAATAAAGCATTTACTGGAGGGAGAAGGAGGTAAAGGAAGATAGAGAGAGAGAGAAAGAGTGTGTGTGTGTGTGTGTGTGTAAACAATTAGATGAACCCCATTACATACCTGGTAATATTTTATCGCCCTTAGAATTTTAAGAGAAGAGTTCAATAAACTACAACAAACAATTTTGCTTCAGTATTATCACCCACCACTGGCACCACCACAATCACAATCACCACGCCAATTAAGATGGTAATAATAATAATAATAATCCTGTTTACTGGAAGCACAAGACATCAAATTTGGGGGAAGGGATTAAGTCGATTACATCAAGAATAGTGTGTAACTGGTATTTATTTAATCGACTTCGAAAGAATGAAATACTGCTTAGCATTTCGCCCAGCGTGTTACCGATTCTGCCAGCTCACCACCTTAATAATAATAATAATAATCCTTTCTACAGTAGGCACAGGGCCTGGAATTTTGGGGAAGGGTATGAGTCAATTACATCGACCCCAATGTGTAACTGGTACTTATTTAATCAACCCCGGAAGGATGAAAGGCAAAGTCGACCTCGGTGTAGTTTGAACTCGGAACTTAACGATGAAGGAAATGCCGTCAAGCCTTTTGCCTGGCGTGCTAATGATTCCGCCAATTCGTCGCCCTACCACCATTCATATCATATTAAAGAGAGAATACCTGTGTGGTTTTGCACCTGTTGGCTTCTCCCCGAGGGCGTAGTGTGGAGATATTTTACCATAAGAGGACAATGAAATAAAACGGAATTTTGCCGTTCAAGTTTTACACACACACACACACACACACATTTAAGAGAATGATGAATAACTTCACACTCGTGGCTTGCGGGTAACTCCGAGTATTGTACTCACCATTCCGAAATCAACACCAATCCTAACGCCCATTTCTTAAATTCCTTTCGCTATGAAATATTTGGAGGGTGTTTCTATTACATTTTGTTTTTAAAATCCTGTTAGTTTTCAAGAGAAACAACAGTAGGAAACGGGTGGAGCAGGAAAATTGAATAACAACCGGGTAGAAGAAGCCAAAGATAAACTTACGTTCAACTACTCCTGGATTCAAAGGCTGAGAGTCACACAACTGACAAGAGTTTTTACAGTAACTATGCATGTATATAGGATTCTTGTCACATTCCCCGTTATTGGCCCAATGAGAACACTTCTCATTTTGATCAAGACAATCTGAAATCGACAATAATAATAATAACAACAATACCAATATATACCAATGGCCTACCAATGTATACAGTGAGTTTCTTTGTCCTAGGTGTTGGGAAGACACCCAGCAAAAAATTGAAACAAAATTGAAAGAAGTTAATAATAATAATGATGATAATAATAGGCACAAGGCCTAACATTTGGCAGGAGGGGTAAGTCGATTGCATCAGCCCCAGTGTTTCACTGGTACTCATTTTATCGACCCCGAAAGGATGAAAAGCAAAGTCGACCTCGGCGTCGATTCTGCCAACTCATCGCCCTATCACAATTCATATCATATTCAAGAGAGAATACCTGTGTGGTTTCACACCTGTTGGCTTCTCCCTAAGGACGTAGCGTGAAGATATTTTTCCAGAAGAGGACAATGAAGGAAAATAGGATTTTTGCCGTTTAAATTTCATATGCGCGCGCGCGCGCACACACATTTTGGAGAATGATGAGCAACTTCACACTCGTGGCTTGTGGGAAACTCCGAGTACTGTACTCACCATTCCCAAATCAACACCAATCCTAACGTCCATTTGTTAAATTCCTTTCGCTATGAAATATTTGGAGGGTGTTTCTATTACATTTTGTTTTTAAAATCTCCTTACTTTTCAAAAGAAACAACAGTAGAAAACGGGTGGAGCAGGAAAAATGACAACTTACGTTCAAATCCTACTAAATCTGAATTTGTGGAGCCGCACAACCAACAAGATTTCTTACAGTTACTATGCATATATATAGGGTTCTTGGCACATTCTCCGATAAAGGCCCAATAAGAACACTTCTCATTTTGATCAAGACAATCTGAAATCGACAATAATAATAATGATGATGATAATAATAATAATAATAATAATAATAATAATAATAATAATAATAATAATAAATTGTTGGTAGTGCACAGAGCCTTCCACCCTAAGAGTGATGCTGCTGTACTTGTTTGGAAGAAAGTTTGTAAGAAGTTTGATCAGTTGCCAGGATTGTATCGAAACAGATGAAAACAGCTTATATAAGAATTACCGTGGAACCATTGTTGAAGCATTTGAAGAAGTCCGGCGTCATTAAAACTGATAATTGTGTAAAGAAAAGAAAACTTAAAGAGGAAAAGAAAACACACACGTACACGTACACACACACACACACACACACACACACACAAAGAAACAGCATGGAAGGGGGAAAAATGTGCGGTCAGTTTGCAAGAGATACGGAAAATCGGTGGCAATGAATGCGGAGGAGTGATCTGTAGATGAGGACAGAAGCTCTTATATACGCAGCACAAGAACAAGCGTTAAGGACTAACTATGTGGAGTGCAGTATCGACAACACTACCGACAGCGACAAATGCAGAATGTGTGGTGAGATGGGTGAAACGATATGGCACATCGTTAGCGAATGTCCGAAATTGGCACAACGCGAATACGAAAAAAACGACATGACAACGGCACAAAAGCCTGAAATTTGTGGGGAAAGGAATAGTCGATTACATCGACACCAGTGTTTCACTGGCACTTAGTTTATGGACCCCGGAAAGATGAAAAGCAAATTCGACCTTAGCAGAATTTGAACTCAGAACTTAGCGATGGGCGAAATAAGTTAAGCTGTTTGCCCGGGATGCTAACGCTTCTGCCAGCTCGCCGCCTTGATGATGATAATGACGACGACGATGACGATGATGATTATGATGATAACAATAACAACAACAACAATAATAATGGTTTCAAGTGTTGGTTCAAAGTCAACAAGACCACCCCACCCACAATCATTTTAGAGAATGATGAATTACTTCACACTCGTGGCATGCGGGTAACTCCGAGTACTGCACTCACCATTCCCAAATCAACACCAAGCCCCACCGGCCATTTGTAAAATTCCCTTCGCTATAAATTATTTGGAGGGTGTTTTTATTACATTTTGTTTTTAAAATCTCGTTAGCTTTCAAAAGAAATAACAGGAGAAAACGGGTGGAGCAGGAAAAGTGAAGGACAACCGGGTAGAAGAAGCCAAAGATAAACTTACTTTCAGATACTCCTGGAACGTGAGTGTTAAAAGGACACATGTTACAAGATTTCTTACAGTTTGTATACATGTAGCTAGGGTTCTTGTCACATTCCCCGATAGTGGCCAAAAATGCGCAATCTTCATTTTGATCAAGACAATCTGAAATCGACAATGAAAATAATAATAATAGTAATAATAATAATAATAATAATAATCATTATTTCTACTCTAGGCACAAATTTTTTGGGAAAGGGGCTGATATCTATTTCATCGACTCGAAAGGGTGAAAGGCAAAGTCGACCTCGGCGGAATTTGAACTCGGTATGTAGCGGCTGACGAGATACCGCTAAGCATTTCGCATATCGACCTCGGCGTGGTTTGAACTCAGAACTTAAAATGAACGAAATGCCGCTAAGCTTTTTGCCTGTCGCGCTAACGATTCATCCAGCTTGCCGCCCTACAATCATTCATATCATATTAAAGAGAGAATACCTGTGTGGTTTTACACCTGTTGGCTTCTCTCTGAGGGCGTGGTGGGAAGATATTTTTCCATAAGAGGACACTGAGGGAAAACAGGACTTTTGCCGTTCAAGTTTTACACACACACACACACACACACACACACACACACACACACACACACACACACACACACACACA
>NC_069003.1:34440115-34441146 GCF_001194135.2 Octopus bimaculoides
ATAATAATAATAATAATAATAATAATAATAATAATAATAATAATAATAATAACAACAATAACAACAACAACAACAACAATAATAATAATAATAATAATAATAATAATAATAATAATAGGTATAATAAAAAAATATTCAGACAAATACATAACAAAAACACCAGGACTTACAAATATATATAACATACAGAAAATTGCACTACTGGGCACAGCACACATCCTACGCAAGACACTTGCAATACAGTAACCATAAGAGCACCACAGCAAACTACAGCACATAGCCAAGGCACACAGAGCTGCGCTCGGTAGTGAAGTGAAAGTACGTTATGAAAATAAAACTACTGAATAATAATAATAATAATGATAATAATAATAATGAATAATATTAATGTGGGGAGTAGAGAGAGGCAAGTCGTATGAGCATAAACTGCAGAGAAGGGTGGAGTCACAGACCTGAAACATCCTCTGCACTTTTCCAAGAGATTATTCACTTCACAGAAGACAGTATCAGAAATATGAATAAAAAGATAAGCAATAGAAAAGAAACAGGGCCTGGTAGTGTAGGGAGACGTTGGATAAAAGAAAGTTTAGCAGGTGCCATAAATTAATCGCAGATCAATTTAATGCATTGATTGATGGCGAAGAAGAAATGCTGGGCTGGTTGACAAAGGGACGAGTAGTGTTGTGTCTTAAGGATGAGTCTGAAGGAAATGCTGCCAATAATTACAGGTAAATTTCTTGCCTGTCATTAATGGAGAAGTTACTGTCAGGAGGAATTGCAGAAGAACTGTCTAGAACCCTAAACATTTTGGTCGCTAAATCGTGTTGGCTGCTGCACCCACGCACCAGTTAAGATACCCAGAGAGAGAGAGAGAGCGAGAGAGAGAGAGAGAGAGAGAGAGAGAGAGAGAGAGAAATAGAAAAATGTAACAAAAAAACAAACAAACAAAACTGTATTCTTACTGGAATTGGCGGCATCTGATATAACCTGATCGATGGCAGAGTCTGCAGACACCTAAAAGTGATTAAATA
>NC_069003.1:34442219-34446086 GCF_001194135.2 Octopus bimaculoides
ATTTGGTAACTTCAGGCAAATTCCTACTGTATCACCTGCTACACTTCCGTTAGCCTGGGGTGGGTAGGGGTGAAGCCTTGAGTGCTCTTTTTCCTTGTTGCTGGGAGTGTCAACTATTCCCGGTATTGTATTGCGTCACCTTTTTCAGATGTGGTGCAGTCTTTTGTTGTATTGTATGTGTGTCCGGCTTTCTGGATATTCATTGGATATTCGCTCTACAAAGTGTGTCTTATCATTGATGAGGCTGATAAGATTTTTCCTAAGTGGACATCTGCTTTAAAGAATTGGAAAGTGGTTTGTGTTTGTTTTGCTGTCCTTGTTGATGTTGTAGGAGGCAGGTGCCGTTGTTGTTGTTATGAAAAGGAGCAGAGCGACTGAGTTGTAAACAATCTTAACACAGGATTGGTGTGAAGCACGTGTTGGAGACGGCGGCGGCGATTGTGATGGGCGCAGTAGCGATCTTCAAGCATTGTCTCTGGCTCTGCTCGTATTTCATTAAATTTCTCAGCCAGCTTTCTATGTGTTCCTGTTAGGTATTTCAACCAGAAGTTGGGGATCTTGTCATGCCCGGGTGCCTTCCACTTGCTTAGTTTTTGCAGTGCCTGGGTAACCTCTTCAGTTGTTATAGGGGCTATAGAGTAAATTATTGAAATGCCCCAGCCTGACCAGACTCACTCATAGTTGCTTCTTCTATGAACTTACTGACCCCCCTCCCACCCACCTAATTACCAGACCCTCACCGATGCTTACTTCTTTGAACTGTGACTCTTAAATATTTCATCCGTCCATGACTTCCCCACAAAATACTACTAGCTACTGCTGAAGACAGACGGGGCCACGTTAGGAAGGACTTCAAAACATTACGACCGATGTCCTTTATCGTCCGACCATCTTATGAAAGGACTCCAGCGACAATGCCTGGGTGTCGAAAGGGGTGGGCTTGAATGGAGATGCATCACACTAAGCAAGTTTAAGAGAGCAAAGGACGTAGTAGTACCGGTATATCAGAGTGTATGAGGAGGTTTTGAAGATGTGAGATTGTATGAGGCTGATAAGATTGTTCGAAGTGGACATTTGCTTTAAGTACTTGAGAAGTGGTTTGTGTTTGTTTTGCTGTCGTCGTCGTCGTTGTTGTTGTTGTTATGAAGTGCTAAAGAGTAACAAAGGATTGGTGGGAAGCAGGTGCTGGAGACGGCGACGGTGAAGGTAGTGGTGGTAGCGGTGGTTTTGTCAGCAGTGCTAAAAGTAGGTGGTGTTTGTAGTGGAAGAGCTGATGGCGGCGGCAGCGATGATGAAACAGTAGTGGTGGCGGCAGTGGTGGTTGTGTTGACAGTGGTGGGGGGTGTCAAAGGTCTCACGGAGTATTCTTCTCAAGTACCAGTCCCAATATTCTCGTTTTCCCTAATAAAGCAGCTTTCTGCGCATGTCTACCCCAAGTGCTCCAATACATTTCTCAAACCCCGTTGTTAATGCTTCTAATACCCTTACAACTACTGGGATGGCAGTTACTTTCTTCATTGCCCACATTCGTGCAATCTCATCTTTTTCTAGTTCGTGTTCCTCAATCTTTTCCAGTTCTTTATCCGCCACTCGCACATCTCCAGGTTTGGCAATATCCAAGATCTTCGCTTCCGTCATCATTTCATCAACTACAACAACGTCTGCTTTCCAAGAATCAATCACTGAATCGCAATTGCAAAATCCCGTAAGTTCTTATTCTCCATATTCTCGGAGACACCTTCTCACTTGTGCTCATACCATTCCAGTGTCCTTTCAAGATCCTATTTCTCACACAATCTCCAATGAACATACTTAGCTACATTATTATGCCTCCTTTTCTGTTCCTTTTGAGCTCACAATATGTGAGATTGCTTCAGTTTTGATGCCACACAACCTAGAAAAACGCAATTCAATACTCCTATCTTAGTGTAATTAATTCTTAATGCATATTCCTGGGCGCTGCATATACATGCCCCAGTACATCTTTTCAAATCACTTTTCCTTAGCGACGTCCAGGTGCTGGTCTTGACTTTCCCTTCAATTTCTCTCAGGTATTACCTAAGCATCGTTTTCATTTTCCAGTTGTTTAGTCTTTGTTCCCCATCTTGTTGCTTTGTTTTCGGTGTGTCACGTTTTCATTGGGTATCATGCTACTGTTTCTAAAGACAATAACTAAAGGTTAAACCTGTTGTTTGACGTACCATCTGAGACTGTTTACCGTTTTGAGAGCACAAACCTTGCGTCCTATGAGGCTTTTCCCTCCCTTGTACTTAAGCACATACAGTCTTTCGATATCTCTTTCACGGGTCAGTTCCTTGTTTAATGTCATCGCCTTACAGCCTTCAATAGACTCGGACCATTTAGCTTTGACTTCATTAGCTTCCAAACCCTTCTGATGTACTCCTCAATTTTCGTTTACATTTCTATAGTTAGTACTCTGTCAGATTATAATACTCCTTATAACTCTCTCCACTTTTCAATGATTTTAATGTCTGGCCATCTGGTAATTGGATGCCTTCACTGTTGACTATTTGTTCCCTTCTCATGACTAACATTGCGCACTTATCAATGCCAAATTATATGACTATATCTTTGCTGAAGAGTCTTGCAGTCTGTATTAAGGAATCCATCTCTTTTTCATTCTTACTAAAAAGCTTCAGATTATCCATGTAGAACAAATGGTTAATTTTTCCATTACTATTTCTGAACTGATACCCAGCCTTTGTCTCCCTTAGTACTAAACTGAGGGGGATCAAAGATAAATATTAAAGGGGACAACGAATCCCTTGGAAAATTCCTTTTTTGATATTAACATTCTCTAAGAGTGTATCACCTGAGTAGAGATCGACTTTCCATTTCTTCATGCTAAAGCTAATTAATTCTCTTATGTTGTCTGTTATACTGAATATATTCAGACATTCACTTATCCATGAGTGTGAGATCATGTCATAGGCTTTCCTATAATCTATCCATGTTATTGTTAGGTTTTTCTTTCTAGCTTTTACTTCATTTAGAACTGCTTTGTCTATATATAATAGATCATGCGTTCCTCTTGCTTTCTCCCTGCAACCTTTCGGTTTTTCTGGTAGTAGATTCTGGCTGAAAAGGTGCTCGTAAATGCTTTCTGAAAGCTTTCATACTCCAGATCCTTGCAATTTCAAATTGTAAAGGATGTTATTTATTGTTATTTTTGTTGTCATTGTTATTCGTATGATATTATAGTCCAATGGCAGCCGAATGAAATTGTTACTGAATGGTTTCATGCCAAGAATGGCGAGACATATTTAATAATAATCGGACATCGCTGAATGAAAATGCATAGCTTAGGATCTTTGGTACCGGTGGCTTGAAAACGCCACCTCCACCTCCAGCCCACAAAATACTGTAAAGAAAAATATGCAATGTTCTTTCTCTCACACACGCACGTTGCAAAACTTACAGATGGGTTGCTGAACTGAAATCTTTATGATGCTTTGAGGGGAAGGTAAAACTTGACAAACTGCCACTCCATCTGTTTTTGGACTACCGTGATGTTTGTTTGAAAAAGATTATAAATGTAATAAAATAATGAAAACAATATTTACCAAGCAAGTGAGCACTATTATACAAAGAAATAATTAGACATAAAATATAAAAATTATTAGAATTGGGAATCAAATGAGAAAATACCCCAGCCCCCAAAATACTGTAAAGAAATTCACGCAGTCAGACTAGCGGCAAAAGAAGAAGCATCGGAGTTATGTCCCTTAGATTAGTGCATTTTTTTTGTCAGTGAAGGGAGAGAATTGATTCACTTAATCCTAGTACTTGATCGACGCTAATTTTTGTTACGAGAGCAGATCGAATGTCGAAGGGAGGTAATTCCGT
>NC_069003.1:34446814-34449852 GCF_001194135.2 Octopus bimaculoides
ATACATCTGTTTCAGTAATTTGACTACGGCCATGCTGGAATGCCGCCTTGCATATATATTGAAAATTCCAGAAAAAACATTTCACTAGGTGAATTGTAGTAAAATTATAAAACGAAAGAAAATGTACAGAATGTTTACGTAAAAAAAAAATTTATGAAAAAAAATATTTCCATAGTCAACCGATTTAGCCAATGCTAATCATGACTAAGTAGTTAGTGATAATGATATAGCTATATAGCTATAACATATCACTAATTACCTAGTCTTGATTAGCATATGTGAAACCAGTCCACTATGTAAATATACACATATAGATACGTGTCTAAACAAGAAAGGGTTTGCTGTAAAACCGAATCGTTTCTACTACATACCTATTTAGCGACAGTCAGAGCAAGAAAGTCGACAGTATAGACGCATGTAAGGATTGATGTCACATTCGCCCCTTCTGGCCTAGGTGGCACATTGAGTGTACCCACCAAAGCAAGCTGCAAACGAGTAAGTAAACAGTAATTCTAATAAGGTGTTTCTTACGAAATCACAATAAAGGCATTTAATGAGGGGGGGAAGGAAGAGAGAGAGAGAGAGAGAGAGAGAGAGAGAGAGAGAGAGAGAGAGAGAGAGAGAGAGAGAGAGAGAGAGAGAGAGGGAGAGAGAGAGAGAGAGAGAGAGAGAAAGAGAGAGAGAGAGAGTGTGTAAACAATTAGATGGACCCCATTTACTTGCCTGCTAACATATTTTATAGCCCTTAGAATTTTAAGAGCAGAGTTCAAGAAACTGTGTGTGTGTTTGTGTGTGTGTGTATGTGTGTGTGCGTGTCATTGCTGAAATCGCTCATGCAACTTGTTTGTGTATATATCAGCTTAGTGATATCGCGAAGTATTTTATTCACGGCTCCTTCAATATTATCACCCACCACAGCCTCAATCATCACTACCACAATTATGATGACAATAATGATAATAATAATAATAATAATAATAATAATAATAATAATAATAATAATAATTTCCTTTTTTCTTTCTGTCTCTGTTCCCCCTTTTCTCTATTACATGACTTTGTAAACGAACAATATGGCGCGTTTATTTTACTGGCCTACCAATGTGTACAGTGCGTTTCTCTGCCCTTGGTGAGAGGAGGTCACTCGGCAAGAAATGGAAACAGAATTGAAAGATGATGATAATGAAAACAACAACAACAACAACAACAGCAGCAACAACAATAACAACAACAATAATAATAATAATAATAATAATAATAATCATAATAATAATAATAATAACAATAATAATAATAATAATAGGAAGAAGAAGAAGAACATTAACAATAATAATAATGATAATAACACAACCTACAAGATCCTTACATCCATGTTAACTGACAGAATATACGCTTTCCTTCAACAGGAATCTATCCTTCGACAAGTTCAAAGAGGCTGTAAAAGGAATTGTTATGTGTGCAAAGATCAATTATTCATAGGTAAAATGATTGTAGAGAATTGCCGGAGCTAAAAGAAAGTATGGCATGGATAGACTACAGGAAAGCGTTTGATAGTGTCCCACATAATTGGATACTCAAGGCCCTTGAGATATATAAGATCTCTCCTGTCGTCTCCAAATTCTTAAAAGGTAGCATAGTCAAGTGGAACATGCATCTCCTTTTAAACCATAGTGATGGGATGAGCCAAATTAACAACATCAACATTAAATGAGGTATCTTTCAAGGTGAGTCCCTATCCCCATTAATCTTTTGCATGGCATTAATTCCACTCTCAAACGAACTAAATAACGCCAGGTATGGGTTCAGAGTTTGTAATACTACAATAAACCATTTGTTTTATATGGACGATTTGAAGCTGTTTCCTAGGAATGACGAAGAGCTAGCAGGGCTGTTAACAACTGTTAGAGAGTTCAGCAACGACATTGGGATAGATTTTGGTCTTGATAAGTGTACTAAAGCAACTTTTGTAAGAGGCAAGCTCAGGAAAACAGCTTCCATTAAATTAGATACCGACACTACCACCAAGGAGCCTGACCCACAGGAAGATTACGAATACCTGGGGATAAACGAAGGAGATGGTATGCAACATGCTACTATGAATTAAAATCCCTGGCACTTCCAGTAGTCCAATATAGTTTTAACAGCCAACGCCTGGACAGGAAGACAAAAAAACTACTAACATCTAAGAACATGCACCACACAAAAGCGGACGTTGATCGTCTGTACCTATTTAGAAGTAATAGGGGAAGAGAAATGATGCAGGTAGAAATGTGTTATAGGACCTCCACAATAGCAATGAACAGGTCCTTATCTAGTAGAGAGGGCTGGATGTTGCGGCTTGTGTGCAAGCACGAAAGCAACAAAAAGCTTACATCTATTGTCAAGGAAGCTTGCAATTTCGGAAGGGAACTTAGGATTAACCCTGAATTAGATGAAGAACCTGAAACGACTGTCACCTCTATGTTAGCCCGCATGGGAAATAAAAAAACAGAACCTGAAACGACTGCCACGAAGAAAGCAAAACGGATCAAGCAGACCGTGAAAAAGAACGGGCAGAAATAAACTGAGGAGAAGTGGAGCCAGAATGTCCAGGGTGGGGATAAGTCAATTACGTCGACACGAAAATTCAACTGGTGCTTACTTTAACGACCCCGAAAGGATGAAAGAAAAATGTACCTCGGCAGAATTTGACCTCAAATCGTGAAGACAGACGAAATACCGCTAAAAATTTTGCCCGGCGTGCTAACGGTTCATCGATCGGCCACCCTGTCATCATTCATATCATATTAAATAGACAATGCCTGTATTGTTTAACACCAAATGGATTCCATTTCCCTTTGAGGGTGGGGTGTAGAGATTTTATTGTAAGAACACAATGAATTCAAACGGGATTTTTGCCGTTCAAGTTTTACGCGCGCGCGCGCACACACACGCATACACACACACACACACACACACATATAGCTTGCGAGAAACTCCGAGTAATCTACTCAGCGTTCCCAAATCAACAGCAATCCCAAACGGCCATTTATAAAATTCCC
>NC_069003.1:34451186-34451545 GCF_001194135.2 Octopus bimaculoides
GGATAAATCAATTACATCGACTCGAGAATTCAGTTGGTAGTTACTTTGACGACGCCGAATGGATGAAAGCAATATGAAACCAGGACATAATTAGAATTGAAAAGGTTAAAACAGACGAAATACCGTTAAGCATTTCGCTCGGTGTGCTGACGATACTGCCAGCTCGGTGCCATACCATCATTCATATCTTATTAAAAAGGGAATACATGTTTGGTTTTACTTCAGTTGCATTCTTCCCGAGGGTGTAATTTCGAGATTTGTCTTTGTAAGGGGACAACGAAAGAAAACGGAATTTTTACTATTCAAGTTTTACGCACACACACACACACACACACACACACACACACACACACACACAC
>NC_069003.1:34451555-34452328 GCF_001194135.2 Octopus bimaculoides
TCCGAGTAATCTACTCAGCGTTCCCAAATCAACAGCAATCCCAAACGGCCATTTATAAAATTCCCTTCGCTATGAAATATTTGGAGGGTGTTGTTTTTTTATTATTATATTGTGTTATTAAAATCGGGAGAAGCAGAAAAAGTGCTGGACAATCGGGTAGAAGAGGCCAAAGACAAACTTACGTCCAAATACTACAGGATTCGGAGGTTCAATTACTACAGGATTCGGAAGTTCAAATACTGCAGGATTCGGAGGTTCAATTACTACAGGATTCGGAAGTTCAAATATTGCAGGATTCGGAGGCTGGGAGTCACACACCTTACAAGATTTCTTACAGTTAGTATACATGTAGTTATGGTCCTTTCCACATTCTCCGATGCCGGCCCAATAAGGACACTGTTCGTTTTGATCAAGACAATCTGAAATCGTTCACAACAACAACAGCCATGACAATAATTCTGATAACAACAACAACAAAAACAACAACAACAAGAATAATAATGATAAATGCACTGATGCGATACCAACATTGAGTCATACTTTTCTTTCCTACTGTAGGCAGAAGGCGCGAAAGTTTTGGAGAGGCGCCCAGTGGATTAGATCGACGCCAGAACGCAACTGGGACTTAATTTATCGGCCCGGAAAGGATGAAAGGCAAAGTCGACCTCAACAGAGTTTGAACTCAGAGCGGGAAGACAGACGAAATACCGCTAAGCATTTCATCCGGCGTGCTAACGTTTCTGCCAGTTCGCCGCCTTAACGTTCAGACATCT
>NC_069003.1:34453953-34456215 GCF_001194135.2 Octopus bimaculoides
GAAGACAGACGAAATACCGCTAAGCATTTCATCCGGCGTGCTAACGTTTCTGCCAGTTCGCCGCCTTAACGTTCAGACATCTTTTAACATGTCTTCTCGTTCATTCGCCCCAGGACGCTGGGTGTGTCTCGGTGAGTGATTGTAACAAACATGCAGGTTAAAAGGAAATAATAATAATAATAATGATAATAATAATGATTATGATATTAATAATAATAATAATAATAATAATAATAATAATAATAATAATATTAATAATAATAATAATAATAATAATAATAATAATAACAGCAACAAACAACCTTTTTTCAGGGATCTTTTGAGCGGGATAGGCTCCTCGACATGAAGAAAATTCTAACTGGTCCCCACCTGCAAGGTCATGCGCTGTTTATCTTGATATGAGATCACCATGTCGCACGCATATGGTTGTGATGCATGTGCCTGGTGTACCCTTATCAGACGGGTAGTCATGATGGGTATATTGGGCTTCGTATATTTTACCCCAGTGTCACTTTGATGGCATGCACTGCTCCCTCACTCAATACTACTACTACTACTACTACTACTACTACTACTACTACTACTAACAATCCCTTTTGCTATAGGAACAAAGCCTGAAATTTGGTGGGAGGGGGCTAGCCGATTACATCAACCCAGTGTTTCACTGGTACTTAATTTACCGACCCTGAAAGGATGAAAGGTAAAGTCGACCTCGATGGATTTTGAACTCAGAACGTTTGGACAGATGAAATACCACTAAGCACGAAAAGGCCATAGGAAAGGTTCTCTCATAGTAAATAATACAGTATCCTTTGTTCTAACATAACATCCACTTCTAAGTGGGGATAAATATTACCTTTGGGTGATAATACTTCTTGTGTCTTTATTAATTGTACAATACTTAATTACTATACAATATTTAATTTAATATACAATGCTTAATTATTATACAGTACTTACTGTGTATTTGCAATCCAAAAGAAATTCCTCCGTGAAGCCAGCGACGAAAACGATGTCCGGCAACTTGTTTCTTTTCCCTTTGACTTTCTCCACTTTGGCTTCTGTTGAAAATAGAAGCAAAATTTTTGTTAAGTACAACAACGATGTGGAATATATTTAGAACATTTATAAGCGGCCTCCTACATATTCCGGATACCTTTCTTTGTTGGTCGATATCCTATCTTTTCAAGATACCGCCAAAATTTTTATGAACCCTTTATCTGTTCAGGGCTCTAATATTTTTTTAATTAAAAGGGAAGGCCGAAAAGGAGACCATTCTTTTTAGGGTTCCTCCTTCTACTATAGTCTCGTAGCGACAAAAGCATTGTGAATGGATTTGGTAGATAGAAACTGAAAGAAGCCCGTCGTGTATATATACATACATATTTATATATATAAATGTTTATATTACATATATATATATATATATATATACATTTTTAACGGATGAATGTGAGTTTGTCCTTTAATTAGAGTAATTTCCAGAGATTTCTAATGCTGTTTCTTCATACTTTTTGAATTTGCTTATATAAATTCGTATAGATATGAAAACTTGTATAGAAACAATCAATATAATATTTAACTTATGAAACACAGTTCAACAAAATCATCCATATTTATGTAATGGAGGAAATTAGATGTTAAAATGGATTATAGTTTTATTTTCATGTTGCATTAAACTTGGGATGTCTGCTACATTGAGCATTCTTCGGCAAGCGTACGGCGATAAGGAAATGGGTTGTACTCAATGTTTCGAGTGACATGAGCGTTTAAAAAAACGGAAGAATATTCCTGGAAGACGATGAGCGTTCTGGAAGACCTGTCACGGAGGTGAATCTCAAAACACAATATTCGGTGTTGATAATAAACAGCCGTTGAGATAAATTCAACTTACAATCTCTGGAGTGCTTGCCGTTGTTCGTCAGTTTCGACGACTTCATGAGATGAATCCTGAAAGTCTCGGTCTGAAAAATGATGAAAGATATTTCATGTGAAAATATCTGAAATGAGTTATTGTTTAATATTAGAATATAATATAATATGATATAATATAATATAATATAATATAATATAATATAATATAATATATATATATATATATATATAGGGTGTTCAAAACGTCTCTCCGCAGTGAATTCTTTTCATCCTGCGCATCACCATGGTGCTACTTCAAGAGTTTTTTCGGTGAACGGATTATTTCGAAGGAACTTTGGCCACTAAGATCACCTGATTTAATAACGCCAGACTTGTCGGGGGCGAGAC
>NC_069003.1:34456225-34456988 GCF_001194135.2 Octopus bimaculoides
AGAGAGAGAGAGAGAGAGAGAGAGAGAGAGAGAGAGAGAGAGAGAGAGAGAGAGAGAGAGAAAATAGAAAAATGTAACAGAAAAAACAAACAAAACTGTATTCTTACTGGAATTGGCGGCATCTAATATAACCTCATCGATGGCAGAGTCTGCAGACACCTAAAAGTGATTAAATATGAAAAACGTAACAAACAATAACGAAATTGTGTGTAACAGTCAAGTCACATGACCTACTGGTTGGTGGAGGTAGGCTTGGGTGGAGTGCGGAAGGTCACCCATTGGTCCCGGACGCTATAGTTACAGTACGGCACCACGACGGAGATACGAACTACCTAGTCATTAAAGACTAGGAAGAAAATATATCTGTAACGGAATTTAACAAATGACTAAAACAAATAAAAGAATAAAAGAAAAAGTCAACACCGACAGAACGATCCAGGCTAATCGACCGGGCATAGTCATTAAAGACAAAGAAGAATGCAAATCTCTTGTAGGGCAACTACACCTCCGAAATATACTGATGTAATCCCTTAATAATATAGTAATAGAATATAGTAGTATGCTATAGTAATGTAATGTAAGGACTAATATTATAATAAAGCAGAGGGACTTACCTGAACAGTTGCATAGTTATAGAAGAGTGCAATAAGCAGCAAGGACACACAAGCACGGACTAAGGCCATAGTCGAGACAAGTGTAGAGCAACGGACCACAAACAACTGAATTGCTGCACAGTGCCTCTGCCAGCCTTATATATTATGTA
>NC_069003.1:34459953-34464045 GCF_001194135.2 Octopus bimaculoides
TTGCTGTCATTCCCAGGGCATCTATGACAATAGGTATTGTTTTAGTCTTCAGGTTCCACATTATGCTAATTTCTATTTCAAGATCTTTATATTTGCTCAGTTTTTGGTAGGTCTTGACAGATACGTTTATATCGATTGGGACAGTCATATCAATGAGGAGGCATGATTTTTGTCTGAAGTCTTTCAGTATGATGTCTGGCCTATTTGCATCTATCTTTCTGTCAGTTTGAATGGTGAAGTTCCAGAGGAGTGCGATGTGATCATTTTCAAGTACTGGGGGTGGTTTGTGTTCCCACCAGCTTTTATTATGGAGCAAGTCCAGGTTTTTGCATATTACCCAGTGAATATATTGTTATTATTATTATTATTATTATTATTATTATTATTATTATTATTATTATTATTATTATTATTATTATTGTTGTTGTTGTTTTGTTGTTGTTGTTCAACATTTGGTAACTTCAGGCAAATTCCTACTGCATCACCTGCTACACTTCCGTTAGCCTGGGGTGGGTAGGGGTGAAGCCTTGAGTGCTCTTTTTCCTTGTTGCTGGGAGTGTCAACTATTCCCGGTATTGTATTGCGTCACCTTTTTCAGATGTGGTGCAGTCTTTTGTTGTATTGTATGTGTGTCCGGCTTTCTGGATATTCATTGGATATTCGCTCTACAAAGTGTGTCTTATCATTGATGAGGCTGATAAGATTTTTCCTAAGTGGACATCTGCTTTAAAGAATTGGAAAGTGGTTTGTGTTTGTTTTGCTGTCCTTGTTGATGTCTTTGGAGGCAGGTGCCGTTGTTATGAAAAGAAACAGATCGACAGAGTTGTAAAGAATTTTAACAAACGATTGGTGTGAAGCATGTGTTGGAGACGGTGGCAGCGGCGATGATGGTGGTAGTGGCGGCGGCGGTGTTGAGAACTTATCCTTAGCCAAATCCATGTGTTGGTCTTGACTTTCCCTTCAATTTCTCTCAAGTATTACCCAGGCATCGTTTTCATTTTCCAGTTGTTTAGTCTTTGTTCCCCATCTTGTTTCTTTAATTGTTTTCGGTGTGTCACGTTTTCACTTGGTATCATACTGCTGTTTCTACAGACAATAATCAAAAGTTCAACCTGTTGTTCGACGTACAATCTGAGACTGTTTTCCTCTTTGACAGCACAGATCTTGCGTCTTTTGAGGCTTTTTCTTCCCTTGTACTTAAGCACATACAGTCTTTCGATATCGCTTTTAAGGGTCAGTTCCTTTTCCACTGTCATCACTTTCCTGAATTTTCTATTTCCTCAAGCTTGTTCCTTGTCCACCTAGCAATACTTGCGCCGTATCGCATTAAAGATACAGTATTGAGCTCCAGTATTGTAACTAAGTCTTCTTCTAAACTTGCCAAGACGGCCGCCACCAACAAGGTAATGGATTTTTCAGGCTGCACATTCAGCACCCTAATCTTGGCAAGACGTTGACCGCGATAGCTAGGGATTAAGAAAAAGTTGTCATTCCTCAAAGTGGTTGCGGAATTACATCTAGCTTCTTCTTCCGTCCCAATTCTCACCTCACTGGTTCCAAACTTCTTTCCTCGGATGATGTGAATCTTTTGTTCCCACATGCACCCAAAGCGTTTTTGTACTTCGCTCTCGGGAGCATTTTCCACCCACCGATGCTTGACTCCGATGCAACGGTACGTGACCGTACATCTTGCGATATTTTCTATCACGTCAGATGGAGGGTTTAGAGTTACTATTCTCCTATGTCTTTTAACAACTTTTTCTAGCAAATTTTAATTCTTCTTAATCTATGTGGAAGCACTCCATATTTCTCGCCGCTGACGCAAATGACGCAGATGCGATATTTGCATTTTTATGTTTTATTTCTTTCGTATTGTTGTTGCTGCTGTCACTACTACTGCTGCTGCTGCTGCTGCTGTTGTCGTTGTTGTTTTCTTTGTCGACACCTAAAGTTTTGACGTTGCTTAGAGACGAAATGTTTGTTTTCGCCGAAAGCAGTTGGAATTTAAAAATTGTTTATGCGCACACTCTGCAAAACAGGGGGTGTTTCTACGCAAAAATACTATCTGCACAATCTAGACAGTCTCCGAAATGTAATGATAACAACAGAAAGGAAAAGACGGGGGTCTTAGAAAGCTGAAAAGATTACAATACTTTTTCAACTTACGGAGCACAGAAAAAGCTTAGGTTTGAAAACCCTTCCTACCCTTCTGTAGGAGCTCTTCGTCAAACAACAGATTGAACCTTTGGTTATTGCTGTTAGAAACAGCAACACGATACTCAGAGAAAACGTGACATGCCGAAAAAAAATTAAGAAACAAGATGGAGAACAAAGACTAAACAAATAAAATATGAAAACGATGCCTGAGCAATACTTGAGAGAAATTGAAGGGAAAGACAAGACCGACACCTGGACGTGGCTAAAGAAAAGTTTTCGACACCGTCGCCAACATCTCACCTCCATCACCCCCGTCGCCGCCGTCTCCAACACGTGATTCACATCAATCCTTTGTTAAAATTGTTTACAACTCTGTCGATCTGTTCCTTTTCATAACAACAGCAACAACAACAACAACAACATCAACAAGGGCGGCAAAACAAACACAAACCACTTTCGAATTCTTTTAAGCAGATGTCCACTTAGGAAAATCTTATCAACCTCATCAATGATAAGACACACTTTGTAGAGCGAATATCCAATGAATATCCAGAAAGCCGGATACCCAACGCTACACACACATACACACGATACAAACACTAACACAACAAAAGACTGCACCACCTCTCGCAAAAAAAAAAAAAATGAAGCAAACCAGAAAGAAAACTGATTCTGAATTCAAAACCAGTGGAGCAAAACCTCTGCCGCCCTTGCGGTGGTGTCTCAATAGAAATACCGGTTGGTGGTACCCTAAAACACACCTCATTCGTGAGTAAAAATGCCAAACAAAATAGCAAACGATTACGATGTGAACGAAACTCGAACCAATGGTGAAGATGCCGCTCACGGCCGGTGTTCCACTGCGCAGCAGGGTGGGCCCCGTCGTAACCCAGCCACTGCTAACAATGCTGTGAGACATAACTGGAGTAAACAAGTGGATCCTTACTATCGGACCATCCCAGTGCATGCAAATGGCGTACTAGTCAGAGGGCACAGAAAACAAATGCACAGAGAATGGAAGGCAATGGATCTGTTTTAAATTGCTGAACAGAGATTATGTGACCAAGCAAGAGCAATACAAAAGCATGGATGGTTAACAGAATTGGAGCCAGAAACTATTAAAAGAACGACATCAAGTGATGCTGGGCATAGGAGAAACGTAAGTGTTATAGTGGAAGACATGGACAATTGTTTGCAAGAATATACTACCGTGAATCGTGAAAGAATCGAGATCAGTGACTATTTAAACAATGAAGACCAAATAATAATAAACAGGATTTTGGATCTATTAGATACAGAAGGGACAGGATTTATGTGCGACTTTAAGAACGCTAACCAATGGAGATTAAATCAAGAGACAAGTAAAGTCAATAATGTATTGAAACACATTGAAACAAAGAATATTACATAAAAATAAATTCATCAAGGTTGTAAGTAGGCTGTCCATCTTTTATTCTTTGACTTTTCCTCCTGCATCCCTTCTGTTCCAATGATACTTGTCACTCATTACAAGGAAGTCATATACAATTAGATATTCCTGTCATCAACTTCCACTTGAGGGGTAGGCAGGAGATTGACAGGTGATTATCCACTGCATTACCTTTACCAAGGTGCAAAGGACCGTTTTCCCTGTGGTCAGCCACTTCGGGATTTCTACCCTGTTGTTGCTCATTTCATCTATCGGCAAAACTCTTCTCTTGCATAATACTCGTGCCCACCTGGACCTGGACATTTCCTGTTTGGTAGCTTTCTTGTCTGCTTAGTCACCATTTCAGTTGTTACCTTTATATTATGATTTTTTACTCATTGAAATTGTTACTGAATGGTTTCATGCCAAGAATGGCGAGACATATTTAATAATAATCGGACATGGCTGAATGAAAATGCATGGCTTAGGATCTTTGCTAGCGGTGGCTTGAAAACGCCACCTCCACC
>NC_069003.1:34466004-34469279 GCF_001194135.2 Octopus bimaculoides
CCCACGACGGCAAACGCCACCATCGCCGCCACCACCACCACCACCACCACCACCACCACCCTACCATCATCATCATTCACATCACATTAAAGAGAGAATACCTGTGTGAAGATTTTTTTCGCAAGTGGACAATAAAACGGGGATTTTTGCCGTTCAAATTTTACACACACATACACACAACCACAGACACAGACACAGACACACACGCACACACACCCCCACACACATACATGCACACACACACACAAACACACATATACACACACGCACGCACACAGACACAAACACACACACTCGTGGCTTTCGGGAAACTCCGAGTACTGTACTCACCATTTCCAAATCATCACAAATCTCAACGCCCATTTGTTAAATTCCTTTCGCTATGAAATATTTGGAGGTTTTTTTTTAATTAGAAATTGTTTGTAAAACCTCGTTAGTTTTCAAAAGCAATAGCAATAACAGTAGAAAGCGGGTGGAGCAGGAAAAGTGAATGGCAACCGAGTAGAAGAAGCCAAAGCTAAACTTACGTTCAGGTGCGTCGGAATCGTCAGTTTTGACGTCACACTTGTTACAAGATTTCTTACAATTTGAGATCATGTAGTCAGGGTTCTTTCTACATTCCCCGCTTTTGGCCCAGTAAGAACAATGCATATTTTGATCCTCGCACTCTGAAATCGACAACAGCAACAGCAATAAATAATAATAATAATAATAATAATAATAATAATAATAATAATAATAATAATAATAACAACAATAATAACTCGAATGTGGAGTCTGAAAACAACTCTCAATATAGAAAGATGTGGACGTAGAGGTAATTCAAATGTGGAGTCTAAAAACAGAAACAATTCCTGTCATAGTAGGTGCATTAGGTATGATAAAATAGTCAGACAAATACATAACAAAAACACCAGGACTTACAAATATATATAACATACAGAAAATAACACTACTAGGCACTGCACACATCCTACGTAAAACACTTTCAATACAGTAAAAATAAGAGCATCACAACAAATTACAGTATATGTCTAAGGAACACAGCTGTGCTCGGTAGTGAAGTGAAAGTACGTGATGAAAATAAGACTACTTAATAATGACAATGGTTTCCCATTTTGGCACAAGGCCAGCAATTTCGGTGGGAGGGGAGAAGTCAATTACATCGACTCAACTTTTAAGTGGTGCATATTTTATCAACCTCTGAAAGGATGAAAGGTAGAATCGACCTCGGCAGAATTTGAACTCAGAACGTAAACATAGACGAAATACCGCTAAGCATTTTGCCCGGCGTGCTAACGATTCTGCCATCTCAGTAATTGTTTCAAACTTAGACAGAAAGCTAGTATACATACACACATACGTACGTACGCACATACATGCATACAAACATTCATGCACGCGTATATATGTATATATATCAGAACGTAAAACAGACGAAATACTGTTAAGTATTTCTCCCAGGAGCGAGAAATGGTAGGAGAGACAAAAGGTGAGAGAAGAATTACTAGAAAGGCTTAAGTGTGCGTTGTATACAGCCAATCAGTACAGCCAAGTTACAGTGCGTTGTAGTAGCAAACAAAGAAAGTGGCAGAGGTGTGGGCAGAGTAGCAATGTATAAGTAAAACATGGACTGTGTTGGTATTTTTCGTGAGGCGCTGGAGTATGTATATGTAGAGAATGCATGTGCATGTGTATGTTATGCCTGTGTGCGCGTATGCGTGTAGGTCTATTCAGTCAGTCTATATATATATGCGTCTGTGTGTGCGCGCGTACGTATATGTTAATACGTGCATGTGTGTGTATATGTTAATACATGTCTATATAAATAAGTATACTTACAAACGTGCATATATATATGTACATACATATCGATATCTGTCTATCTATCTATCTATCTATCTATCTATCTATCTATGATATCTATCTATCTCTCCCTCCCTCCCTCTCTCCTTTATCTGTCTGTCTGTCTATCTATCTATCTATTTGTATGTATATACATGTATATATACATGTATTAATACATGTGTAGGTGTATGTAAGTGTTGGTATGTTTACCTGTGCTGTGTCCACTATTCATCAGATACATGAAAGCACTTAAGCGTTGTTAGATGTTCAGAAATATTTCTTGGACGGAAAGTAAAACAAGAGAGGAGACAAACCAGTGAAAAGGGAAGTCCAGTGGGGCTTATTAAGGCGAAGAGAAAAAAAACACTGGATTACAGGAAAACTTGCAGATATCGAGCAAACATTTAGAAGACTAGGAGTAAGTTAAGAGTAAATTGACTGTGAAATGATCATGCTAATCAAGTGGGTAGCTCATTAAAATATTAAGAACATTGTGTAGAAGAGACGAACACCTCTCGTTTGTGACATGGACGCTTAATTATGTCATTTTGGCTTCTTGGAGGGCATTTCTCTTTTGGAAAATTTCTATGTTACACATGCGAGTACTTTGTTTGAGAAAGAATTAAGAATGCAGGCAAGAAAACGGAACCTTGAGGTTGTCAAGAAGATCTAAGCAGATGAGGTTTTGATTAAAATAAGAAGATATTGTTAAAGAAACGATTAGACAAGATTAGACATAAAAGAGCCTTCCAATTGTCAAACGGACGTTTGATTTGTGTCCCTTTGGTTGCTTGGAGGGTAGTTTTTTTTCTGGAAAGTTCCCATGCTACACGTGTGAGTTGTTTGTTTGGAAAAAACGAGAGGGGAGAATGCAAGCGAGAAGACGAATCCTTGACTTCGTCAAGTGTCTTGCTGTAAAGCTTTTTCAATCCAGTTTGTGAGAGTCACATGCAGACGATAGGCAAGGCAGTGTCGTCATATGAGTCTCATAGTATGCGCATTCGAATATTAGAGATCCATTCTTGTTCATCATAGCCAATACTTACTGCTACATTGCTTACAAGACTTTTTACAGTTCGGTAGCATGTATCCAGGGTTTTTTTTGCATTCTCCCTTCTTTGCCCACGATGCACAAAAATTATTTTTGTCAACACAGTCTACAAAAAAAATGGTGGGTCGATTGATGTAGCAAAAGAAAAAAAAAAAGAAAAAAAAGAGAAAACAAGAAAATATCGAAATAACAACAAAGAAGAACAATATCAGGTAAAAACGGTTACAGCTGTCAATTATTCTTCTCTACCCTCACTCTCAATAACAATAAAACAAATAAACAACATAACATAAACAAACAGTTCTTATTTTTTACCTTTACCACCACCTCCACCACCTCCTCCTCCACCTCCACCACCTCCTCCCCCACCTCCGCC
>NC_069003.1:34470116-34470886 GCF_001194135.2 Octopus bimaculoides
CCCGCCTCTCTCTCCCCGCCTCTCTCTCCCCGCCTCTCTCTTCCCGCCTCTCTATCCTCGCCTCTCTCTCCCCGCCTCTCTCTCTTCTCAGTGATGCAGTACAGCTTCCGCAGAGCCACAGTCGACTTCTGTCACTCGCCATTGTGCTCTCGCTTTACAGAAGTCCAGCAAAGTCTTCGAAAGTGTATGGAATACAAATCTCCCTTCGAAACCTCTCACCTATCGGCTGTACTCCATCTCTCATCTATTAGATCGGTAAATTTCATATCAGACCGCACTATCACATCATGTATTGACTAAACTCTTTCTGCTCCACCGGTGAGTCCCCTAGGGCCTCATCTGTCTCTACCCCTCATTTTTCTACACATTAATTCTCGACCCTGCAGTAACTGTTATTCCAAGTCCTTTCTTCCGAGGTCTTCAGTCTTCGACCTCGTTTATGTCTTTCTTGCTGCTGTTGACCTACAAGTTTACACGTAACATTAAAAACATCTGGGACATGTCTAATGCTCTTCCTCTAGACTCAGCACTTTAAACAGAAAAAAGAATATAAGAAAAAAAAGAGTGTTTCTGGTCTTTGGTAAGTAAGGGAGACAACTGTGGATATGTTTCATGCTAGTTATACCTCCTTAGTAAAGCGTAGTCCAATATCCACATAAGAACGAAAGAGAATAATATCAATTTTAAGAGTGAAGAAACATCATGTGTGTTAGATGCATCATTTATTCGATCATTTCACTTCTGCATTGATGCTTTCTCATTTGTCATCA
>NC_069003.1:34471500-34473987 GCF_001194135.2 Octopus bimaculoides
TATGTATATATATATATACTTACATACCAACCTAATATATATATAAATACATATGCATATATGAATATATACGTCTACATATATGTATGTATATGTATGTATGTATGCATATATATATATATATATATATGTGTGTGTGTGTGTGTGTGTGTGTGTGTGTGTATACACCTCTGCTCGCGCGCGCTTGTGCGTGCGTGTGTGCACAAATAATAAGAGAGACCTGGGTGTGATCATTATAGAAAACACATGGTCGTCTTGCTCAAAAGGATTTAAGCTTAAACTCCGAATTGCTCGTCCCGTCGCTGTCATGAGTGGCTATAAAAGAAATCCAATTTGAGCTGACATGGAGGTAATACTAGAGATAAACACAGTTAGGTTTGATAAAATTACATTTACATGGAGCGAGCGTATATAAGAATGTTGAATTCTACATACCTGAACACAGTTGCGTTGGCTTGCTTGGCGAAGAACCTCGGCAGTAGCATTTACAATCTTTGGCACGGTAACCACCGTTCGGACAAGTAGCTCTATTTGGGCAGCGACCTGGAAAATAATAAAAAGTGTATGTCAGACAGATTGCTCTGAGGATTGTATAGTGTTGTCATTTATGTTGTATATCCAGTTTGCTCTGAATGCACTCATACATGTATTTGTATTTACATATTTTTTTCATGTTTTACTTGTTTCTGTCATTAGACTGCGGCCTTGCTGGGGCACGGCCTTGTAGAGTGTGTGTATGCACGTGTGTATGTATGTGTATGTATGTATGTGTGCGCGTATGTGTATGTATGCATATGTGTATGTGGATGTTTGTGTATATATATGTATGTGTGTGTGTAAGTATGTGTATATATATATATATATGTGTGTGTGTGTGTGTGTGTGTGCAACTTTATGCCTGAATTTTATATGGAGATGTAATGACTTCATACTTACTGTCGCATGTGTACATAAGGTTGGCTAGTTTGATGTCTCTGAAGCTGAGGCCAGGAGATTTACCTATGACGTGCTGATAACTTCTATCTTTCGTCTGGATTGTCATTCGGCCATTTGAAGAGAATGCCTAAAACGAGAAAAAAAAATGTGTGTACTGGCACACATACACACACACACATATACATACATACATACATATCACCCACGTCATAAGCAGTTGTCTGAAAATGTCATCACGGTATTAACTACCGATGAGACATGTTATAGCTAGGACACTCTATAATGAGATCCATCAAAAGGATAACCTTGAGGACAAAGAAATAAGAACCCACGGTATGGTAGAAGCCATAGCCACTCATAATAAAAAGGAACATTGGTGGAATGTTCCAGTAAAGACCACGAAACAAATGTAAGCACAACAGACCTGATAGAATGATTCGGGATAGAGAAGAGAAACAGTGCTCAGTTGTAGAAATTAGCTTCCCAGAGGATGTTAGCATAAAGCTGAAGATCAGTGAAAATGAGAGCACCTATGCTGAACTATTGAGGAATCTGCTGTTACTCTATCCAGATTACAAGTGCAGGTTTATACCCATAATTATTGGGGCCCTGGGATATGTAACACACAACACGAATACCAATCCTGGGAAATTAGACTTCTCAAATCCTGAAAGGAGAAAGCTAATTCGAAGACTGCAGATCCAAGCCATCACTGGAACTGTAAAAACCTGTAAAACTTTCCTGAAGTTTATCATTTAAATATATATGAGAATGTCTAGATATGTAACATGGTGCACCAGCATGACCGCAGTCACTTGGCTGAAACACATAAATAAATAAAATATATAAATACATAAAACATACAAATCTGCACATACATACATACATACATACAAATAAAAATACCCTGTGTTGATATTGAAATTCCAATGAAGGTACCTTGGATCTAGGTTAGAAATCGGTTCTTTCTCTTTTGGCAAGAAATCTTGAAATAAACTGAATAATGACATACATACATGCATCGAAGAAAGAGCAAAAGATATACTAGTAAGTTTAGTTGCTGCCACTGGCCACTCCAAATTATGTTCCCTTGCTCATTTTAATTTTAATTATGCAAAATGCTCTGTCAATGTGCTGTAATCTTTTTCTATAAGTCTTAGTCTTTTGTCTGACAGGAGTCAAGTTAGGGCAACTACTGAGCTGATGATGACTATTAAGGCAGAAACATTTGTCCAAAGCTGTCCTTTTATTAAAAAAAATACAATAAAAAAACCAATACAAAAAACAAAAGATTTGTTTTTCCTATGTGACATGAAAATTATGGAAGATTCTTAATCTTTGTGGCAAGTTTTAGTTTCTTGTCTGGAGTCGATGACATTTGCCAACAGGCATTTATTTACTGTTTGTCGAAGCGAAGGTAATTTCAGTAAATCAAGCAATTATCTTTTTATCTTGTATAACATGAAATACATCTTTATTCGTCAAGTGTCTGTTATGTGGGTGTTTGAGAGAGAGAGAGAGAGAGAGAGAGAGAGAGAGAGAGAGAGAGAG
>NC_069003.1:34475212-34476145 GCF_001194135.2 Octopus bimaculoides
TGGTGTGTTTATGTCCCCGTAATTTAATGGTTCGGCAAAAGAGACCGATAGAATAAATACCAGGCTTATAAAGAATATGTCCTGGGGTCGATTTGTTCCTCTAAAGCCCCTTAAGGCGGTGATCCAGCATGGCCGCAGTCAAATGACTGAAATAAAAATAGCCATTCGATGTTTTAAAAAATCCAACTATATTCTTTTGCACTCTAGGCACAAGGCCTTAAACTTTTTTTGGGGAGAGGCTAGTCGATTATATCGACCCCAGTACGCAACTGGTACTTAATTTATCGACCCCGAAAGGATGGAAGGCAAAGTCGACCTCGGCTGTATTTTGAACTCAGAATGCAAAGACGGGACGAAATGTCGCTGAGTATTTGGTCCGACGTTGTTAACAGTTCTGTCAAGACATGAAAAAAAGGCGAAACGGAATAAGAACTTACGATGCGGCATCCAGGAGCGAGAGAAACGTATTGAGCACCTCCGATCATGCCAACGTAGGAAGAACAACTGGAAAATAGAAGATATATATATATACATACATATATATACATACATATATATATATATATGGGAGAATATACAAATAATAACAACAGACGAACAGGTGGTGTAAATAACAAAAGTATATATTAGTATGACGCTCGGGAATACGGAAAGTCTTTGACGTTTCGAGCTACGCTCTTCAACAGAAAGAATACGGAGACAAGGAGAAAAACACGGAGAAAAAAAATTGAATAGTGTTCAGTCAACGGTCAATCATAATATATATATATATATATATATATATATACATATGTATGCATATAGAAGAAATATGTATGTGTATGTAGACACACACACACACACACACGCACACACTACGTATACATACACACACACATATATGTATTTATGTATGCGTAAAATTTCTACCCTTTTAGGGAGATCTTTTATTAG
>NC_069003.1:34477823-34479494 GCF_001194135.2 Octopus bimaculoides
CTATGTTCTACAATGCAGACTTCTGAATTGCGGTCTCTGTGGTCCATCAGGAGTGGGCTTTCTGCATGAAGGATATATAGTGAAGTGCCATCTAACATACTTAATGTAATATGTCTAAAAATATTCCTTTCATTAGTTGAAAATCGCACCCGCCTTTAGTATTAACGGCAATTCTTCCCAAAAACACAAGGGAGGGAACTCTAAAATTAAAATTGACTAAACATTCAGTAAAGATATGCATGGAGGTAACTATGTTCACATAACTCTTGTTAAACTTCATAAGCTAACTCACAAGGATGGCCACAAAATAAAAAATCTTTTCGACAACTTTCTTTTGAATAAAATTCTTTACTTACCCTCCGCCATTCCCCAAAACTATTCTGTTGCGATCATTCCAAGTCGCATTCCGAAATGTTAAACAGGTGTAACGGTTCCACTCGTCGATCGCTGCTCTCACCTGGGCCAGTTGAGCATGAGTAACTGTAGATATAAAATAAAACAAATAATAACAACAAGGTGTCTAACACCGCTTCAAACCCACTTTCTTAAAGATAGGGATTCAGTCGATTTCATCAATATCAGTAACTCAAAACTACTTGGTTTCATCGATCTCTGGAAGGACTAAAACAAAAGATAGTTTTGGTAGGATTTGAACGTGGAAAGCAAAAAAAATACCGAAAGCTATTTTGTCTGACCGAAAGAACAAATAAAAAACAACAAAACATCGACGTCAAAGCGAGGGATTGAACTCAGTACCGTATAATTGGTAACTATACTTCTCAAGAAGTTTAGTTATAAGATTCCAAGCACTAACATAATCATTGTGTGATCCTTGCTAATAAAGCGTGTTATTGACATTAGATCCCACTCCGGTTTAATTTAACTTTCATCCTTCTGGGGCTTTATAAAATTAAGTACTAAACAGTTACCGGGGAGAGTGAAAGATGACTTTATGGTAAAGGTGAAACCCAAACCAGTTCCCTCGTTGATACGGTGTATACCTTCAGTACTGATATCAGAATGGAGCTCGGACTGAGAAAGTGTGGTGTGTTAGTCTTGAAGAGAGACAAAATGAAAAGTATAAACGGGCTAACGATACCGTCGGAGGAGGTTATGAAGAAGATAGAAGAGACGGGCTATAAGTACTTGGGGATTTTGGAAATGGATAAATTGATGGAGAAAGAAATGACAGAAAAATTTAAGGTGGAGTACTTGCGAAGACTGAGACTGATCCTTATGTCGAAATTTGAACGGACGGAATAAGATTGAAGCTATCAACACCTGAGCGGTTCCACTCCTTAGATATGGAGCAGGGGTAATTGTATGGACAGTAGACGAATTAAACAGCTTAGACAGAAAGACAAGGAAGTTGCTAACTAGATATGGGTCACTCCACCCAAAAAGTGACACAGACAGACTTGGAACCGCTCGAATACTCCGGAAGGTGTTCGAAAAATAAGAGGTGTTACCTTAGTTCACTGGTAGTGAACTGCTGACACCGTAGTACATCTCCAGCGTTAGAAGCTGTGCAAAGGCAATAGTAATAATAAATAATAATAACTTTCGCACGCGCCATCAATTTTAGGGGAGGGATTTCATTATACAGTATTTAATTTAATATACAATGTTAATGAATATTCAATACTTACAGTCATTTCGCAGTTGGTAAGG
>NC_069003.1:34481089-34484731 GCF_001194135.2 Octopus bimaculoides
GACAGGCTTCTTTCAGTTTCCGTCTACCAAATCCACTCACAAGGTTTTGGTCGGCTCGAGGCTAAAGTAGAAGATACATACCCAAGGTGCCACGCAGTGGGACTGAACCTGGAACTATGTGGTTGGAAAGCAAGTTTTTTTACCATACAGCCAATCTATGTTTGCTTGTATTTGTCTCTATGTTTGTCCCCACCTCCCCTTTACAACCGGTGTTGGTGTGTTTGCAACCTCGTAATTTAGCGGTTCGGCAAAAGACACTGATAGAGTAAATGTCAGGCTTAAAAAGAAGAGCAACTCCTGGGGTCGATTTGTCCGACTAAATCCCTTCGAGACGGTGCCCCAGCATGGCCGCAGTAAAATAACTGAAAAAAGTAAAAGAAATAAAGTAAAGGAGTTCGTTGCGATTTGAGAACAGGTTTTGTTAGGTTGAGAGAATTAAAAGATAATGCAGACAGCGGATAATCCCCAAACATAATATTCGGTGTTGACAAGAAACAGCTGTCGAGATAAATACAACTTACAATCTCACGAGTTCCTGCCATTGTTCCCTTGTAAACAACATATCAAGTTCAACTTTGACCTCTCCACCAGATGAATCATACATCAGGAGTTCTCTGCCTGAAGAACGAGAAAAAGTATTTCATGTGAAAATATCTGAAAAGAGTTACTGTTTTATATTAGAATGCATATTTTTTCCATTTGGTTCCTAACCTCGTCTGTCTTTCTGATGCGAATGTCTCTTCGAAAATCAAAGAGAAAAATAACAGCTTCGAAGCCTCTAGTTTCCATATCCAGATTATGTAAGCACATTATTATCAATAATTGCTGCACTTGATTTTGTGAGTAAATGCCTAAATGACAATCTGGTGGGGGTGGGGAGTGGGTTACATAATACATGCATACATACATACTTACATACATACATACATATATACATACATACATACATAAGCATCTACACATACATAGATAATAATTAATACATGCATGCATACATACATGCATACATACATACATAAATACATATCAGGTCTGTTGTGCTTACGTTTTATTGAGGTCTTCACTGGGACACCAGAATTCCTTTTTATTATGAGTGGCTATGGCTTCTACCATATTGTGGGTTCTTATGATGACATACAAACATACACACAAACATACATAAATACATACATACGAGCGGTGTATGAAAAGTTTTGAGCCTTCATGGCCTTTGAGCTTTGAAGTCTTGTACCTTCATCAAAAGTCATGTACCATGTTTTGTCTTTTTAAGGCTCAAGTCTTTTCATACACCCTTCGTACATATATATGACAGACATGGTATAAACATTTTATCTTTGTAAACTGTATAGCACAGTAGGATAGAGAAGTTTTTGTTTAATTTCAACAACGAATTTAGTCTTTTTTCTGGTGAGCACAATTTTGTGAGAACTCCATTAAGATCTAACATGCGACCCAGATGAACACCGCCGCGTGGTTCTTGTGTGCATTCAGCAGGTTCAAGTATTAAAGCAAGGACTACAATTTCCTTTGTGCAGACCTTTTTACTGCACAAATAGCTCTGCAAATGCTCAATGTGGGCATCGGCTGTAAGAACTTCTCCAGTCGTAGGGGGACCGATCCTACCACTGCCCATGCTCGTTCCCCTATCATTGCTCTTCCCGGCGTCACTTTTATCCGTTCTCTGGTTAAACTTTTCTTCACTACTTACAATAGGGTGCATTTTCCTGAAAGCAACCGACAACCATGTAGTGGTGTTCATCCAGGCCTGGTGTTAGGTCGCAAAATTGCGTACACCAGAGAACAAATCAACTCGGCAGAGCAATCAAACGAAGAACTTGTCAATATATCTAAGAGAATGAGAAACATAACACTCTGTCGGGGGCGAGACTTGAACCCTAAACATTTTGGTTGCTAAATCGTGTGGGCTGCTGCACTCACGCACCAGTTAAGATACCCAGAGAGAGAGAGAGAGAGAGAGAGAGAGAGAGAGAAAAAAAATAGAAAAATGTAACGGAAAAAACAAACAAAACTGTATTCTTACTGGAATTGGCGGCTTCTGATATAACCTGATCGATGGCAGAGTCTGCAGACACCTAGAAGTGATTAAATATGAAAAACGTATCAAACAATAACAAAATTGTGTGTAACAGTCAAGTCACATGACCTACTGGTTGGTGGAGGTAGGCTTGGGTGGAGTGCGGAAGGTCACCCATTGGTCCCGGACGCTATAGTTACAGTACGGCACCACGACGGAGATACGAACTACTGACTCTAAGATTCGTAGCCTGGTATAAAACCGATTCGGCTAATGGCGTTGTCTTTGAAATGTGGGCTGATATAGTGAAATGGTAAATGGGAGGTTGCGTTGTGTTGTGAGAGTCATGCTTTCTAAAACCGACGTTAGTGATGTGGTTAATAAAGATTGGAAAGAAGAGAGTTAACTTGCTTTACTGACTTTTTGTAATTCTAATTCGAATTAGCTTCCTGTTGTGTACAATTCTGTGGTCTCTGTTGTTCCTAAATAACTGAGAATCAAACAACAGCGGAACGACTCGTCAGATTCTTTCTAAAGATTCTTTATTAATCACAACAATCGTTTCGATCCATCTTGTTTCGAGCTCTGGTGCATCTTTCGGTGCTGATGGGTCTCGTCGGGTGATTTTTCAAAAGGTACGTCGCTCAATAAACTCGGCTTCGTTTGGCTTCATCATAATGCACTTCGTTATTTGCCTATGGCTGGTTGCATACAGGGTTTTGTGAAGTATGATGAACTACGGGTTTTTGTATAGCTTATGCAGACTTGCAACGCTTATGAAGAATATGGTTTTGTGGGTTGGATTCTCGAAATGTTACAGAAACCATTCAAAGAAGAAAAAAATAAAAATAAACCAAACAAAAATATAATAATAATGAAATAGCTAAAATATAATAATAATGAAATAGCTAAAATGTACTCGGACAGGAAAAATAAGTAATACGCTTAAGCCAAATGTACTTCAGGTGTGTGTAGCAACTAACTTGACAGAATAAACCCCCAAAACAAAAATAAAAACAAAAAAACCCACAGCAACCATATTTATCTATTTAAGAGAATATAAAATATCAAGGATATACTTTAGGTAAAAATGCACTCCTGTATTGAAGAATATTATATAGAGCGTACTCATATATATAAAACAATATCAAGTATTTCTATTGCATAAAATTGTGTATCTTAGTATTTGGTGGAGCTTAGCCGTGGAAAGAAAGAAAGGATCGGAAGATGAAAATAGCATGAAAACATAGGCGTGGGCCTGGCTAAGTTTACTTTATAAGCACTTGGTTTACAGTTCAATCCCGCTGCCTGGCACCGTGGCCAAGTGTGTCTTCTACTCCAGCTTGTGATTGACTATTTGACTGATGGGAACGCTGCAGAAGCTCATCGTATGTGTGTATATGTGTGTGTATATGTGTGTGTATATGTGTGTGTATATGTGTGTGTATGTGTGTGCGTGTGTGTGTGTGTGTGTATGTGTGTATGTGTGAGTCTTTCTTTGGATTTTTGATGCTCATTGACTTACTCTTTCTCCACTTCCCTCTCTATCTCTATACACACAAACACACACGCACACACACACTCGTATATATATATATATATATATA
>NC_069003.1:34485708-34486432 GCF_001194135.2 Octopus bimaculoides
GTAGAGCAACGGACCACAAACAACTGAATTGCTGCACAGTGCCTCTGCCAGCCTTATATATTATGTACATACGTACGTACATACATACATATATATGCATGTATGTATGAATATATGTATACGTATATGCTTAATTATAAATATGTGTGTGTGCTGACAGAGAGAGAGAGAGAGAGAGAGAGAAGGAGAGAGAGAAAAGAGAGAAAATGAGAAATTGTGTGCCATTATCTGTGTGTGTGTGTGTGTGTGTCTGTGTATGGATGTGTAAAAGTATGTATATGTACATACATAGACAAACACACAAACACACACACACACACACACACACACACGCATACGCGCGCAGTTTGTTGTTTTCGATGAAAGACCCTCCTCCCCCACCTCTATAACTTCTCCCTCCCCCTCCCATTTCCCATTCTTCCAAATTCCTCCTGCGCCCACTCCTCCTCATCTCCCACTCCTTCGTTTCTTATTCCTTTCTTTTCTCTTTTTCTTCTTTTTCATTTTCTTCCCCACCTTCCTCTCTCCCTCTCCATTCACATTATCGTCGTCGTCATCGTCGTAATCATCGTCGTAGTTATCGATGTTGTCGTTGTTGTTGTTGCTCTTCTTCTTCTTCTTCTTCTTCTTCTTCTTCTTCTTCTTCTTCTTCTTCTTCTTCTCCTCCTCCTCCTCCTCCTCCTCCTCCTCTTCCTCCGTCTCCTTCATCTTTGCCCAGCAACAC
>NC_069003.1:34486659-34487764 GCF_001194135.2 Octopus bimaculoides
TACTACTACTACTACTACTACTACTACTACTACTACTACTACTACTACTACTACTACTACTACTACTACTACTACTACTACTACTGTTATTCTTGCAGGAATCTTTGCGGTATTTCGCGCCTCTCTTTATGTTCTGAGTTAAAATTTTGCACAGACGCTGCATGTCAGCGTCAGAGGAAGACCCTTACCATCTGGAAGTGCAACAGCGATGCCCTTCCTGACATCCCTCCTTACTTTCTCAAGCGCAACTCGAGATTTCTCAAAAGTAGCTGTCATACACAATCTTTCTCCACCTGCTACGGTCAATAGCTGTGCCCTGCCATGTGTCAGGAGGAAGCCTTCAGCAAGTCCTTATACCTCCTTTATGGTTTATGTGAAGGTCGTTCTCCTTTAGCTAACTCTCCATAAAAGAGTTGTTTTGGCCTCCTTGAATCCTTCATCCTGACCAGATGACCACTCCATCTGAGCCTTTGCTTCAACACAAGACCTTCTATATTTTCACGTCAAGAGCTTTCCAATATCTCAAGATCATTGACGCCTTAGGATTGACAGTCAGTCTCAAGAAAACTGTTGTCATGTACCAACCTGCCAATGGTAAGCAATATAGTGAACCAAATATCTATGTGTATGGTAAAAACACTTGGTGTAGTCGATCAGTTTGTTTACCTGGGAAGCACTGTTAATAGATACGGCAATTTGGATAATGAAATTCCATACAGAATTAGGAAAGCAGGTAATGTTTTCGGAAGGCTAGAAAAGCGCCTCTGGAGTCGGCGAGACATACGCAGGAAGACAAAGATAAAGGTGTACAAGGCGTGTGTGCTGTCTTCTCTTCTTTATGCTTGCGAGACCTGGGTCACATATCGTTACCACCTTAAACAAATGGAACGTTTCCATCAGATGTGGCCGAGACGGATAGTGGGAGGACCGCATCAGTGATCTTGAGATATATATACATACATACTTACATACAAATACACATATACGTATACATACATACGTACATACATACATACTTACATACAAAAACACATATACGTATACATACATACGTACATACATACATACATACATACATACACACATACGTACATAATACATACAT
>NC_069003.1:34488040-34488869 GCF_001194135.2 Octopus bimaculoides
TATACGTATACATACATACGTACATACATACATACTTACATACAAAAACACATATACGTATACATACATACGTACATACATACATACATACATACATACACACATACGTACATAATACATACATACATATATATATGTTTTTGACCCCCAGACAAAGGATAAACTGTTTTTACTTCAAATTTTTATAAGTTTTTACTGATATTTGATGAGATGAGATTCATTATCGAAACCGATAATATTATCTTTATATAATTATTAAATCGTTTTATTAAATTCCTTTTTAATTTGAAACGTTTTAGATTTACTTCTGTGCTATTTTTAGTGCTTCTTTCGCTCCCTCTCCAGCATTTCCTCCTCTCACTATTCCCTTCCTTATCAGCCCACCCACTTTTCGCTCGTAATAATAAACACGAATGTTTATTAATGAGAGCAACGCCACAGAATTGCAGGAGAAGGGCGCGGCTTGTAGAAACGAAGATGAGACAATAGGCATTTATGTGTGTGTGTTTGCGTGTGTGTGTATTTATGTATGTATGTATGCATTTATGCCTGTGTATGTATGTATGTATGTTTTATGTATGTATATTGTATGTTTATATGTATGTATGCTGCATGTATGCTGCATGTATGTGTGATTATGCGTACGTATGTATCTATTGATGTGCACATGTGTGTCTATGTATGCATGTATGTGTGCATGTGTGTGTATATATGCATGTATATACGTATGTGCGCATGTGTATGTATGTATGTTTGTATATACGTATGTGCGCATGTGTATGTATGTATGTATGTATGTATGTATGTAGAAAGTGGAGAATGGTGTGTA
>NC_069003.1:34490449-34491631 GCF_001194135.2 Octopus bimaculoides
TATATATATATATATGTATGTATATATATTGAAAGAAAGAAAATGGAGAAAAATGGATGTATGAACAATTTATTTGTATGATATAGAGATGTTGAAATTTTTTTTAAAAAACATAACAATACAAATACATTATAAGTTGTAAACCTCAAAATATGTGAAAAAAAAAAAAAAGAAAAAACCTACATATATGTTTCAGTTCTACCCCCTAGTTGATATGCAATTCTAAGCATTTGGTTATATGCTAAGAAAGGTATCATTTTCTAACTACATGGGACAGAACTTCTTCAGAAGAACTAATAGAACTAAGGTTAACATTTTTCTTTGAAGGATGTATACAATATATATGTAGAATACTCTGTATGAATCCTTCAAAGAAAAATGTTAACCTGTAAATGTAGTGTGTGTGTGTGTGTATGAGTGTTTCTTTTTTAAATTATTGAAATCCCCACCCCCTAAAAGATACTGTCTAAACAAGAAAATAAAGTACCATAGTTAGAATTCAGATAACAACTACAATAAAATGTTATGGTTACATGTTGAAATCTGAAAATGTCTTGCATACTTTCACCGTTCTATTTACCAAGTGATATCATCAGAATGTGTTAAATAGTCTCTTTGTCTAGAAATCCGATCTTTTCTAGAGCGTTCTTTAAACACTGACTGAGCATAGTCCCAAAGCACCAAAGGATAGATATATGCCTATTATTTATGGAAGAATAGACTTTTAAAGCATTTGTTCTTCATCGTTTTTGTATTGATTTTGAATAAAATATTCACATTCACAGGACAAGTGACCTCCATAATAAGAGTACAACACTTTTGATTTCGGTTTAATGGAAGGAATCTATTGCAGGCCAGTTGCTTATTTGATTGGAATGTTCCAGCAATTTTTCTGCTACTGAAATATATCAATATACGGATACTCTTTTTACTCTTTTTACTTGTTTCAGTCATTTGACTGCGGCCATGCTGGAGCACCGCCTTTCGTCGAGCAAATCGACCCCAGGACTTATTCTTTGGGAGCCTAATACTTATTCTATCGGTCTCTTTTTGCCGAACCGCTAAGTTACGGGGACGTAAACACACCAGCATCGGTTGTCAAGCGATGTTGGAGTGACAAACACAGACACACAAACATATACACACACACACACACATACATACATACATACATATATATAT
>NC_069003.1:34494189-34495975 GCF_001194135.2 Octopus bimaculoides
TATATATATATATATATATATGAGATAGACGAACATGAAACCATGAAGCCAGGCAATACAATTTTATGTAATCTAAATCACACAGACACACACACACACACACACACGATAAATATGTATATATAGTCATGCATACGGATACGCATGAATATTTGTATAGACGTACGTGCTTACGTATGTATGCATGTATGTGTGTATGTATGCATGTATGCATGTATGTATGTATGTATGTGTGTATCTATGTACGTTCGTTGGTATGTATGTACGTACGCTTGTTTGCCTGTCTGTCTGTTTGTCCTGTATGTATGTATGCATACATGTATCTGTTTCTCTGTCTGTCTGTCTCTCTCTCTCTCTCTCTCTCTCTCTCTCTCTCTCTCTACCTACCTACCTATCTATCTAATATGAATAAACAAAGAGAACGTTAGCTAAAAGTCCCAACCAGTTATATAAACAATGATAATGTGCTTCTGTTTGTTTCACAAGGGATGGGGTAACCAGATACTGCAATAGAGATATCCATCTATGCTAAACAATTACGGAAACAAAAACAATTGAAGGAATTTCAATAACATTGGTGGCGGAAATGGCGGCATCAATAATAATATTATTTATAAATAATTATTCCATGCTATTAAAAGTGAAAAATTACATAAAATAAGAATCAATTGGTTATTATTATTATTGTTGTTTACATTTTACTTTTCAGATCTTTCGATTTCACTTGCACCGTTTAATTCTCTAAGAGCGGACAACAACCTCTTCTCAAAAGTCTCACAGGCTGTTCTTCTCAAGTACCAGTCCCAATATCCTCGTTTCCCCCAATAAAACAGCTTTCTGCGCATGTTCTACCCTCATGTCTACCCCAAGTGTTCCAATACATTTCTCAAACCCCGTTGTTAATACTTCTAATACCCTTAAAACAATTGGGATGACAGAGTTACTTTCTTCATTGCCCACATTCGTGCAATCTCATCTTTTTCTAGTTCGTGTTCCTCAATCTTTTCCAGTTCTTTATCCGCCACTCGCACATCTCTAGGTTTGGCAAAATATCCAAGATCTTCGCTTCCGTCATCATTTTACCAACTACAACAACGTCTGCTCTTCAAGCATCAATCCCAGATTCGATCTTGATATCATTACTGAGTATCTGCACGATTGAAACCTGGCCACGGATTTCAAGCTCACTCTACCCAAATATCTTTAAGTCAACCATATTATACAAGTTATTCAACTTTTCTCCGCTTTTTAAGGTGCGCTCTAAATGTTATCAGATACTTGTATCAACTTCAGACTTTCTTAACTGTTTAACCAACTAACTAATCGATTGTTCGCTTAATCAGTCTATTAATCAATCAATCAGTTGTTTGATAAAGTCAAGTGATTGATTAAGCAAGCAATAAGATGAGTTGGTTGGGTAAACAATAAAACAATTTATTCATAATAAAGAAGTGAAATTGAACCAGTGCATGTTTTTATTATTGGTGCAATGACTCTCCCAAGGTATTACAAAATTTCTTTCAGTACATCAAGAATATAAATCTTAAATTAGACATTTAACAGAAACAACGAAAACATTGTTGGGATGAGTGGCCAATGTTAAGTTTCCTGTTGAAAACACTTCTGTAATCAAAAGTACTTTATAGCCCATAAAACCTTCTTCAGTACCGCGCCCTTCCTAGACGGACAAAAGGACACTTTATCAGCCCCTTAGAAGATTAAAAGTACAGTTGATATATCTGGGACAAGTACTACTGCAACACACACACACACACACACACACACA
>NC_069003.1:34497588-34498927 GCF_001194135.2 Octopus bimaculoides
GAGAGAGAGAGAGAGAGAGAGAGAGAGAGCATTCTCTTATTTTGCCCTGTGGTACCCTCGAAAACTGTGTCTTTTGATCGATTTGTGCTACATTCCTTCGGGGTCAGAAAATTCTAAAAACTAGAACATGAAACTTGCTCTGTAATAATCACTCTGTAAAAAGAAAAAAAAAAAAAGTTTTCATCCAGCCACGAACGATGGTTGGTTGACCTAGAGTAGACTAGCGATCGTTATTATCAATTAAAGGTCTAACAACTCGTGTTTAAGAAAGAAATAGGCGTTTGACATTTAGTGTGTTAAAGATTAGGGTAACGGATACAATAATTGTAGGTCACAAGTAAGTGCTTATGACCTACATTTTTCGTCACAAGTGCTCACATCGTAATTATGTACCTCTGCACATTTAATTGAGGCAATAAATTACGAAAATAAATGATGACTTATGAACTACAAGCAGAATACAATACTGCTGACGTCTTCATTTTCAAGACAATTTAATCACCAGGAGTTACTTCCCTTGCACTCTAATGCATTTATTTATATTTCTACATGTCCGTAAATGTTATGGAAACCGTTCTGACAGTGATTGTGTGTGTGTGTGTGTGTGTGTGTTGTCTATACAAACATATACACATATACACAGTCTATAATTTATAATTTTCTGACCTGGAATGTAGCACAAACCGATCAAAAGACCCAGTTTTCGAGGGCACCATAATGTGTGTTTAAAGGTCGCATGGTAGTATGGTTGGTGGCGCTGCAAGCAAATACACGGGTAATACGATACTCATGGGTAACTCTGTTTATTTTGGTGGAGGGTTCTACACATTTTAGGGCGGTGTCTGTGATGCAGTAACGCCAATGGATGTCACATAATTAGCTTTTATTTCACTCATATCTGGGTTCGATGTAATCAACTTGTCCCCTCCCCACAAATTTCTGGCTTTGTGCCTCTGGTGGAAACGAATAAAATAGAAATGTCACAAGTTATCTAGAGTTATTTCCCTTTCATGTCATATCATTAATTCAACACAAGTTGTTGACCAATCGTTGCTGACATATTTATTTTTCATTTTTATATATAACATGTAAACATTGATAATGAATGGTGAAAAAATTGCCATGAGAGCCTTTTAAAGCTACCTGTAGAAAAAAAAAAAAAAGGGCAGAGTGCAAGGGTAGTGGCAAAAGAAATTAATGATGTGGAAGGCCCAGGAAGTGTCCACGAACGTGTGGCACGAAAGCGGGGTTAATCCATTTCAAGGAAGGTGACATCAATCCCGAATACAAACCAAGGTCACGGACAGCTTTTGTGGTGGAAGATGAGGTCGTACTTGAA
>NC_069003.1:34499850-34500895 GCF_001194135.2 Octopus bimaculoides
CCATTCGTTGGTGGCATTGTGTCTATGAGAAGTTAATAGCATTATTGGAGAATATGTATGTATGTATATATGTATGTGTGTGTATATACATGTGCATGAATATCTATCTATCTACGCATGCACACACGTACATACACACACACACACACACACACACACACACACACACACACACACACACACATATATATATATATATATATATATATAAATATGTATATATATAAGTGTACATACATACATATATATATATATATAAATATAAATATATATACACATACATATACATACATACATATACATACATATATATATGTATGTATATATATAAATATATGAATATATACATATATATGCATACATACATATAGACGCTTATTTGTGTGCGCATAACGAACCATTACACATGAATAACATTTATCCTGACCACGTGACGTAATTACAGGGAAATGCCCGCGAATACTTTTTACGACCTCTTTTAATACATGGCGTATTCCTCATAAATCAATGTTCTATTCGCTTACAGATGACTGCTTCTCTCTAATTTGTGTTTATATTTTATTTTACACGATCGGACGTCTTGCAGTGAACTGGCACAGAAACTGCGGAATCTCTCTGCAAAACACAGAGAACGAAAGCTGATAACCAGTCATGGCAAGTCTCTGGGAGATATTTAAGCATACTAATGGGTGTGTGGATTTATAGATTTATACGTGCGGCTGTTGGATGTAGAGATGTGCATATGTATGTACGTGTGTATATGTCTGTGTGTATGTAAGTATGTTTGTGTGAACTTGTGTGTGTGTATGTATATATATGTATGTATATATGCATACATGCATAATTATATATGTGTGTATATATATATATGTATATATGCATTTTTACACACACACACACACACACACACACACACACAAGCGTATATATATATATATATATATATATATATATATATATATATATATGCGTATATATAAACATAGTGTGTGTATACATATATATATGTATATATATATATATATATATATATTTATGACCCTTC
>NC_069003.1:34501521-34505838 GCF_001194135.2 Octopus bimaculoides
TATATATATATATATATATATATATATATATATATATATGTATATATATATTGGGCTGGTGTATAGTAATTGCGGCTTTTTCTCAACAAATTTTATTATTCAACAACAACAATCACAACCTGTAACAAAAACATCTTTAAAGGAATATTCCGGAGCATATTCACCATCTACTTCAATTACTGCTTCCCATTTGCTTGGCAGACGGTCAGACTGTCCTTTAAAGATGTTTTTGTTAAATGTTGTTATTGTTTTTGTGGAATAAAATTTGTTGAAAAAAAAGCCGCAATAATTAGGCACCAACCCAATATATATATAAATATATATGTATGTATTTATGTATGTATGTAGGAATGAATGTATGTGTATGTGTATGTGTCCGTGGGCGATATTTTCAACCGAGACGTTACACTAGTGTCTGATTCTTCAAGTGTTTCAATTCTGTGTAAGTACATATATTTACTAGATAGCTGGCATTTATCTCTGATTTCTCCCATTTTGTTGATGTGCCATCTTCTATCATTAACAAAACTCGGCATCTTTGACGACACGGGTATGCTAGTAATATTAATAAATATGATGATGATAATAATAATAATAACAGTAACAGCAACAACAATAATAAAAATGATGATGATTGATAATAATAACAATAATCCTTACGTGTCTCTTGTCTCTTGGTAGGAAAAACACATGACATACGTCGAAAGACTATTCATCGCATGTCAAACGATGACGACGACCAACGCCACCTCTGCGACCTCTGCCACCTCACAGCCTCCGCTGTGTGCTTTGAAGAAGATGAAAAAGCTGAAGAAGAGAAAGAAGGAGGAGGAGGGGAGGATGAAGAAGAAAAAGGAGAAAATGAAGAAGATGAAGTGGAAGAAGATAAAGAAGAAGATGAAGTAGAAGGAGGAGAAGAAGATGAAGGAGAAGGAGGAGAAGGAGGAGAGGAAGAAAAGGAAGAACAACAAAAACAACAGCAAACGACAAAAACAACAACAACGAAAGCAACAACAATAACACTAACGAACTATTGAATATCCAGAAGTGTAATTAAATAAAAAAAACAACAATAATTTGCTGTCTACGACGAAAGATTTAAAATATTTCAAAATGAAAAAAAAAATCTTCGCCATTTTGAATGATTTAATATTCATATTTATACGTTTATTTATTTATTTCTTTATCTACGCAAATCCCTTAAATGTCTTCTATAAACCATTACATATTTTTACAAAACCATTTTAAAAAATCTAATCTCCTGTTAACCCTTAATAACTTTTGACAATATTAAATAAACCTGCACAGCACCATTTAATTCAGTTTTATACAGGCGACACAGTTTTCATACAACGCGCATGCGTCAGTCTCTTTCCTGTTTTTCTTTTGCATCTCTAACACCCAACTCTTCTGTCTCTCTATCTCTCCATTTCTCTCCGTCTCCGTCTCTCTCTTTATCTCTTTGTCTCTCTCTGCCTCTCTCCCACTTAAGCTCTATTCCTCTTTTTCTTTCACTCCCCCTCTCTCTTTCTCTCTCTTTTTCTCTCGTCTTCTCCCTCGCCTCCTTTCTTTCTCTCTCTGCCGTGACAAATATAAATCCCTTTTCTTTTTGTACCCATTTACCTTATACGTTCGCAATAAATTTTGATTCTATTAATTTTTTCGCATATCAATTTGCTTTCTTAAATTAAATTCAAATTCTTTTACATCTTAGTCGTACACACACACACACACACACACACACACACACACACACACACACACACACACACACACACACATCTATCTATCTATCTATCTATCTATCTAGCGATCTATCTATGTGGAAGCATGTATACATGTGTGTGTGTGTGTGTGTGTGTGTGTGTGTGTGTGTGTGTGTGTATTTGCTTAATCATAAATAATTCCTATAAGTGTTTACTAGTCTGTTTTTACTTCTTCCTGTTCAGTATTAAATCTTGTGCAACTTTTAACTTCAAATACGTCAATATAGGACAAACATATTTACAAACATTTTCAATTACTTCTACAAACGCGCACCAGCGCAAGTTATTATTCACCTTTCTTTAGTTCCCACCCATGCTTTCTTCTTTCCCTACCCACCCCCCGACTCCATCGTAATATATCTAATGTATAGGTGCTTTAATGCAGCGCCTCCCCCCACCCGCCAACCGTTTCTTGTACCACGGGTTTCATGCGGGCAATTTCTGCACAGACCGAGGAATTACGCAGATAACAAAACCCAATTAAGGGCATGACATGTAATTTAATTATTATTTTCTACTCTAGGCATGAGGCTCGAAATTTTTGGGGAGGGGGGGGGGCAGTCGATTAGATTGACCCCAGTACGCAACTGGTGCTTAATTTATCGACCCCAAAAAGGATGAAAGGCAAACTCGACGGAATTTGAACTCAGAACGTAAAGACAGACGAAATACCGCTCAGCATTTCGCCCGGCGTGCTAACGATTCTCCCAGCTCGCCGCCCTCATATAATTTAATTATTACATCTGTAAAGGCGGCGTGTTAGCAGAATAGTTAGCAGAATGTTGGCCTTTCTTCCTACCTCCCACCCCACCCCACTATCCAGCGGCTGACGTCATTCGAAAGCTACAGCAACGCGAGGAAGCGCATTGTGACCGGCGGTGTATGATAACATCCGATAGCCTGGTCGGTTGAATGATACAGTGATGTTACATATATAAAACGTTATATAATGCAAAGGCACACGCAAGACTGCGATGCTTAACAGAACACGAATAAGATTTAAAAACTTATTCTTTCTTTGCGACTCAGTACCAAATGCTCAGCGGCCGGTGAGTGGAGGCTCTTACTCTACTTTACAAGAGTTATTTCCTTTACCTTACCCTTCACCTTAACAACCTACTAACTTCATATCTTTAAATTACTGAAAACTCTTCCATTAACTTTTTTGTTTGTAAATTCGCAAATTAATTCTTTTTACATTAAACTAACGACATTTGCCACATCTACCTCCTTCCTTTTTCTCCTTTATCTTCTTGATTTAAATTTATTTTCTCCGTCTTTCTTAATTATAATAAAGTATTTTTTTATACATTTATTCTTCTGAGAGCTTTTAACCACAACATTTAGAAATTTTCGGAATTAAAGTAAATTAATTATACAGCAGTGTTCTGCAACCTTTTTTCACTTGCGTTACACTTATATTCTTTTCAAAATTTTCTGGCACACTTGAACTAAGAATATAACTAAAAATATAGGGAAAAACAAGTATATTCAGGTTACACTGCGACACACCTAGCATCATCTCGTGGCACACCAGTGTGCCGTGGAATACCGGTTGCGCAGGACTGTTATACAACACTGGTTTTGAGTTCTTTAATACAATTTCTTGAATCCAACTTTTATACGCATGAGGTGCGTTCAAAAAGTATCAGACTTTGTTTTTCCCCGCCAAAACTAGTGCTGTGTGGGCAAAATCGCTAAGGTGGGAGATAAGGCCACACTTTCTGTGCATCCATGAAAATATTCACGCCAGTAAGCCGCGTCAGTTCCCGAATGTTACGCCTAGAATATAGACGTGTGGTGCGCGCTCGTCGGATTTTCGTTTTTACTGAATACACCGAGCAGAGATATCGCAGCAAGTTTTCCTTAAAGCTTGGTGATACTCAAGCTCAAGCTATCTAGAAGATTCAACAGGTCTTTGACAATGATGTCATGGGCAAAACTCAGATCAAGGAGTGGTACAACCGCTTCAAGCATGGTCGCACCTCAATGGAGAGCGAGGCATGTTTAGCAACGCCATCCACGAGACGAAACGAGGAGCCCATTGAGAAAGTTCGGAGAATAGCCATGGAAGACCATTGTGTAACAATCCAGAAAATTGCTCACCAAGTGGGAATAAGCGCAGTGTATTCCATTTGAATGGCGGATTTGTGCATGTGGAGAGTGTCGGCGGAATTCGGTCCCAAGGTACTGGCTGAGCAGCAGAAGCAACTCCGCATGGAAATCGGTCAGGAGATGCTGGACTGAGCAAACCACGACCCAGATTCCATGAAGACCATCATCACTGGTGATGAGTCATGGGTCTATGGTCTCTGTTCGATGCGTTCGGTCAACTTTCGTGAAAACGAAACTTCGGTTAGCGTGCACTACATGTCTGTACTCCGGGCATAACAGCCGGGAACTGACCGGGTCTAACATCGCAAAATTGCTTCTGCATGTGCAAGGAATAATACTGTTACCCCCCAACCAAAGGATTTTACCCAGGCGGCATTAGGTTTGGCGGCAAAAAATAAAGTCGGATCCATTTTGAATGCACCTCGTATATGTCTCT
>NC_069003.1:34505889-34508939 GCF_001194135.2 Octopus bimaculoides
TATATATATATATATATATATATATATATATATGTATATATATATATATCGGGATATACATATGTGTGTGTATATGTCTGCGTGTGTATGTGTGTTTGTGCATGTGGACATACACATATTCATACATATATATATATATATATATTCATATACATATATATATGTATATATATGGATATGCATGTATTGTATGCATATATACGATATATATGTGCATATATATATATGTATATATATACGTACATATATATATATGTGTGTGTGCATATATATGTGCGTCCGCGTGCACTCAAGCCCCCACACACATACACACATATATAAAGTATATTGTTCACACTCATGCATGTACTCACCCCGCTCCCGACATAAAGTCTTCATGAAATGTTGCATCTCGCCGGCCACAAGCGTTCTGACCCTCCACCCCCACCACCACCGCCATGACCACCACCTCCAAGTCCAATAGTATCTGTCGGTGAAATCGTTCATTTAGTATTATTTGTGAGAGTTCACAGAGAGAAAGAGAGAGAAAGAGAGAAATAGAGAGAGAGAGAGAGAGAGAGAGAGAGAGAGAGAGAGAGAGAGAGGAAGAGAGAGAGAGGAAGAGAGAGAAAGATAGAGTAACTGTACAGGTGATGTAGCACGGTATCGATCTGTATCGATCACTGCTAATGTAGTTATGTGACTAAGTGAGAGAGACAAAAGATAGACAAACTACATACCAAGCTTTAATAATAACCACAATACTATTCTTTGTTCCATTTCGCCATTTTTTTTCTAAAATTTTCATGTTGTCTTGCAGCTTCGTCCTGGAAAAGAAAAATGTATCTGTGTACTTGCTTGCGTATGTGGATGTGTGTGTTTGTGTGTATGTGTGTATGTGTATGTATGCGTGTGTATGCATGTGTGTGTGTGTGTTTATGTATGCATGTGTGTGTATGCATGTGTGTATGTATGTATTTTGGTATGCGTGTATGTGTGTGTACGTGTACGTGTACGTGCATGTATGTACGTATGTATGTATGTATGTATGTATGTATGTATGTGTGTCTGTATGTATTTGTGTTGGTATGTATGTGTATGTGTGTATGCAGGCATGTATGTAGGTGTGTATTTAGGTATGTGTGTACGTGTGTATGTGTGTATGTATGTTTTTATGTATGTATCTGTGTGTATGACTGAATGCAAGCGTATATGTATGTGTGTGTATGTACGAGTTTGTGTGTACGTGTGTGTATGTATATATGTGTGTGCATATATATATATATATAAATATACATGTATTTTAGAGATATGTATGGATGTACGAAATATATGTACGTATGTACACACACACACACACACATACACACACACACACACACACACACACACATATATATGTATTGGGTCATCTCATAAATAATGCGGTGTTTTCAATTGCATCAGCTAAAAGGCGGAAGGGAACGGGATAAACTACAGGCATCATCTTACTATGGAGGGAGCTAATAATTTTACCTCGTCCTTATTCTTAGTGCAAGTTTTGAAGAGTGCAGTTCTATTTTGACAATTGTTTTTTTCAAAGCTATAACGGAAGTGACAAAGGAGAATATTCGGCATATTTTGCAACAACGAAACGGAAAGTGCGAGGAATATTAATGCAGTATATGGAGATCGGACATTAAGCGTAAGCCAGTGACAACAGTGGGTCCAGAAATTCCAAGCTAGAAACTACAACCTAGAAGACGAGCCTCGTCCTGGAAGATCTGTAGAGCTCATTGAGGACATCTTGCAAACCCTGGTGGAACAAAATCCCAACATAACTGTTGAACCAGCAGAGAAGCGTGGATTTGGTCATTCAACCATCAGTAAGTCGGTACTGCAGCATTTACTGATCCTTATGAACAAAGTAGGAGTCCAAACATCTGCAAGAGGTCCCATTATCTGGTCATTCGAGTGCATAGAGAAAGCTCTCATTACTTCATGAAACAAGTTTTTCTTCTGTTCCACTTCTGAATAATTTCTTCGAGTTAGAAAGTAGAAACCGTACAACTTTTGTCCAAATCCTCCAATTCCGACTCAGATTTTACCATTTATATTTCAAGTTTCAATGGCGGATGCAATTTTGGCAAAACAGCTCCTGTTTGTTCATTTCTTGCGCAACAACCGACGATGTATCTGTGAGTCAATGCCAGCACTGTTATTATTTCTGTTGTTGTAGCCGATGTTGTGGTTGAACGAGTTCCATCAAGCCACTGAAATTACCAATACTTTTACGGAAAAAAAATCAATCTTTTCCGCTTTTAAATAAATCAGGCGTACCACGTTGCAAGTCAGTTGATGCCTTCTTGCTTCGCGTTTGCAGGAATGTTTGTTTTCTTTTCTGTTCGTAGAAATTTCCTTGTTGACTTACCACCGTTACGAATCAAGTCGAACCAAAAGGACGTTGAAAATGTTTAATAAAAATTATATATATTTTTTTCAAAACGGGTCGAAAATCAATTCAATAAACTTGTCTCGTAAATTAGGGTCACACGCCATGACTTGTAAAAATATCAGGAAATTCCGAAGAATTTATTAATATCCAACGACGTCAAGTCGAAAAAATTCAAAATATTTAATAAAATACGTACTTTTTATTCCCCTTCACTAAGAAAAAAGGTTCGAGAATTTATTAAAACGAGATCATTTGCCATGTTTATACGACACAACACATGAAAAATTATAATTCAGTTTCCGGAAAATGTGGCAATATTTAAACAATGCATTGAGATGAGAAATAAACAAGACTGCATTCGATGATGATGATGACGATAACGATGATTATAGGTAGAAGGGCTGAAATTTTTTGGCTTTTGGCGAAGGGGCTTAGTTGATAATATCGACCCCAATGGCACTTATTCTATCGACCTCGAAAGGATGAAAAATAAAGTCGACTTCGGCAGGCGAAATGTTCAGCGGTATTTCGTCTGTCTTTACGTTCTGAGTTCAAATTCCGCCGAGGTCAACTTTGCCTTTCGTCCTTTCGTCCTTTCGGGGTCGATAAATTAAGTACAAGTTGCGTACTGGGGTCG
>NC_069003.1:34510302-34512145 GCF_001194135.2 Octopus bimaculoides
CACACACACACACACACACACACACACACACACACACACACACACACACACACACACACACGCACACTTATATCGGTGTTGTTGTTGTGAATGATAACAGTTACCACTTGAAATTTTTAAATTCGAAATTATGTCTGTTATAATGTTGTTGCTTTAGTTTCTTGTAGCCTTTTCTTTTTAGTTCATATTTAACATTATTATCCTCTTGCGACGTAATTAAAGTCCCATTGTTTTGAGCTGTTTTGGTTTCTGTGGCCGAATTGTTTTAAGAATGAGTCTCGGAATTTTCGTAGCCATTTTTCTGTGAGTTGACAACATGAAGAATAGATAACATTGGCCTAAAACTATAACAACCAACCATTTTGCTATGATTAAATCACGGACTCTAGGTAGAGACAAGATTTTTCGGAAGAGGATGTCTGTCTGTGACTTTCATAAGGAAACATTATTCTTTATAATAGCAAAACATATTTTGATTTGGCGAGACAGCAGTGACTACTACTACTACTACTACTACTACTACTACTACTACTACTACTACTACTACTACTACTACTGCTACTACTACTACTATGACACACGTGGCTCAGAAGCGGTATTTCCTCAAAATGTTTATTCCTAATCAAAAAGCTCGCATCGTATTGGTTGCATCCGCAATGATAATAATAATAATAATAATAATAATAATAATAATAATAATAATAATAATAATAATAATAATAACAATAATAATAATATACAAAAATACAAAACAACTAAGCTAATAGAGAAGGTTGGATCAATGATCAATACTTCGATTTTTAAAAATTGTTGTTATACATGAGTAATATATTTAATAAGCCAAGGTATTATAAAAAGGGTGTGGGGTGCGGTAAGAGTTGAGGACAAAAAGAAAGGATGTCAGAAAAATAACATAAATGCAGACATATTACTGAATGTACAGAGATTTATAATAAACTATAACACAAAAAAAAAAAAAAAATACAAGAGCCAGAAATAGAAAAAAAATCATAGAAAGGATTTCACACTGAAAATAAAACTATACAATTGATCTCATAGAAAAGGCTGCCACAGAATCAATAGAATCACTACAACAGAACTCATCTTGCATTGAACTCTTACCAAAGAAAGAATACAACGCAATAGACACGACCACATATAGAATAATGTGAACCGCAAAATGCAATAAAATGCAATAAAATGCAATAAAATGCAATAAAAATATTACAGAATTCACCTCACGGGAAAAAACACACGAAGTATTATGGCAAATCAAAAAATAGATATCAGAGAACCAAAAAAGGAAAAAAAAGGAAAAAGATGGAGGGAAACGGTAAAATGGTGAATGCCACAGAAGTTCCTATGGAAACATTCAACCAAGTACAGAGTCAGATCAAAAATAGAATCACGGCCTCCATACTTATTTAAGAAAAAAAGAATATAAATGTATAAATAAAAGGAAAAACGAATAAAACACATATCGCAACGGGTCAAGAGGCGTTAAACATGGAGGACGAAGCAAAGGGAAGTAATAAGGGGAAATAGAAATGGAAAAGTAGGAGGAGGAGGAGCAGGAGGAGGAGCAGGAGGATGATAAGAAGAAGATAACACAATCGATAACACATGATTGGACGGAAGCCTCTATATGAACACAAGGTAATCCCAAAGAAGTAACTTCACTGAATCTATCTATTTATCTATCTATCTATCTATCTATCTATCTATCTATCTATCTATCTATCTATCTATCTGCCTGCCTATCTGTCTGTCTGCCTGCCTGCCTGTCTGTCTTTATATCTACAAGCATGTACATTAATACATCTATGTATACAAACATATATAT
>NC_069003.1:34512214-34514057 GCF_001194135.2 Octopus bimaculoides
AAATTTACAAATGACATAGACAGGTGGATGAACAACAAATAGGTGTATTATTTTGGTGCTCGGGAAAGTGAGAAAGTCTTTTATGTTTCGAGCCTACGCTCTTCATCAAAAGAAAATAAGAGAAAATAAACAAAGAGAATAAAAAAAAAACTTGATATATAGTTGGGAAGCAAGTTTCTTACCACACAGCCACTCCTGCACATATGAACTTGCGTGCATGTATGTATGTATGTATGTATGTATGTATGTATGTATGTGTGTGAGTCTGTCTGTGTGTCTGTGTGCGTCTGTGTAACGTGGTCCTGCAAGGAATCATGTCAACGGAACCAAAATACCCGAATAGAAACAGGTTGAATGGTTTTATGTATTTAGAGAAGCAGAGATATTATCGAGAAAGAGAGAGACCAGGATTAATCCTCTTCAGCCAGTTCCTGTCTCATTAAATAGAGAGGAAATATACCACATAACATTAATAAAACCGGAAAGAACCCTTTACACTTGAGAGAAAGAGAGAGAGAGAGAGAGAGAGAGAGAGAGAGAGAGAGAGAGAGAGAGAGAGAGAGAGAGAGAGAGAGAGAGAGAGAGAGAGAGAGAGAGAGAGAGAGAAAAGGCAGTGAAATAAAAAAGAAAAGAAAAACCCAATTAATAATTTATAAATATGGAGGTATTATTGTCAGCACTTCTGCCAGGAAAACAATTGATTTGAGTCAAACGCAGACAAAAGAAAAAAGAAAACACACAAAAAGAAAAACAGAAAAAATGCCATCATTACGACACATATGAAAAATATTCTAAAACACTTTAAATGCTGTAAACAAATAGAAATCAATCAGGATTGAAGCACGTGATCAATGTCGTCCATGGATATGTAGGTCAATGGTAGAAGTAATTAAACAAAGATTAACACCTGAATGGCTGCCGGAAAGGAAAACATGTTTAATTTGGACAAATAAAATCACTGGTGAATCTCCACAACAGTATGACTATCCGACTGGGTTATAACTCCTTTACAATGAACGTAGAGGGTTCATAATGTTTATGCCATATGGTAGGAAGGTTGTGCGCCTGGAGGGCAATAATCTATGTCTGGCAACAGGACTCTGCACCCTGCCACACAAGCAGGAGAACCCAGTCATGGCTGTCAGACAATTTCTGCGACCACATCCACCCCAAACATCTGGCTACCTAACTGCCCAGGCTGCAACCCCCTTGATTATTATGTGTGGGGCCCAGTTGAGCGAGAGACCAACAAAACTCCTTGTAACACCAAAGATGAACTGAACGCAAGGATTATTGCATCATGCATCAACTTAATCAAGGAGATCGTCCAGAGGATTTACAGGAGATTCCGAAGTCGTCTGGAAGTCGACCGTGGTTGAAGTCAATGGAGATTTTACTGAATAAATTTACTCTTTAATATTTCAAGATATTTTTATGTAATTTTGGTAAATATGTTTGTTAAAATGAGATGTCAGTGTTATTGTCATTTTTGCGTAACTTAGACGACAATTTATTCACCGCACCCTGTATATACTAGTAGAAAAATATACGTACATGCATGCATATTTACATACCTGATTACATACGTACACACACACACACATAGATACATAGATACATACACACACACATACACACATACATACATATACATATACATAGACATATATCTATAAATATAAATATATGAACATAAATACACCCCCCCACACACACATATATATATATATATATATATCTATTGAACTACGTTGCGTAGAAACGATTGCAGTGATTTGAAAATAAATGTCCAGCCGTACGCCTTCTTGTTGAATTCAATGTTTCAATTACACACACACACACA
>NC_069003.1:34514634-34516965 GCF_001194135.2 Octopus bimaculoides
TGTTAATCAGAGCCGCATTGCGTCACGGACATCCGGGAACTCCGCTACGCACTTCAAATGAATGTCCTCCAATGAAATGAAGGTAAATCCCCGATAGTTAATAAAAAAAGAACACCTATGTGTTTCTGTGTCTCTCTCTATTTATGTGTGTTTGTGTGTCTGTGCTTTTCAGATATTTCTTGGCTATATACATAAATAAGAATATTAGGCCTATGTGCGAATATCTATCTATCTATCTATCTATCTATCTATCTATCTATCTATCTATCTATCTATCTATCTATCTATCTATCCATCTAAATAAACTAGAAAACAAAGCGTGACATTGACAGTTTGTCAATCAAAATATTTAGCACGTGGTTGTTGTTGTTCTTGTTGCTGTTTAGCCCCAGGTTTGCCTTTATCGAGCAGAATTATAACCAAAAGGTGTTTCAATCGTGACTAGATTCGATTTAACTGCCGTGGGGATTTGATTGTTGATTCTAGCGGCTGGAGCGAATAAGTAAAATTTCACTCGTAGCTTCAGACGAAATACTGTGAGTTCGTGTGATAAATAGAGGACTAGAGAGAGAGAGAGAGAGAGAGAGAGAGAGAGAGAGAGAGAGAGAGAGAGAGAGAGAGAGGGGGAGAGAGAGAGAGAGAAAGAAAGATGGAGAAAAGAAAAGGAGAGAAAGAGAAAACAAGAAACAGAAAGAGATATATATAGTAAGATAGAGATGGATAAATACTAACAGAAGGAGAAAGATGAAGAGAGAGGGAGAGAGGGAGAGAGGGAGAGGGAGAGATGAAGAGAGAGGGGAGAGAGAGAGAGACAGAGAGTATGTGATTCCCTTATCATGGCTGATCACGAGTAGATTATAAAAAGAAACGTTAAAAATAGAGAAAAGCCAGCAAGTTAATAATGATTGGTCACGTGACACAGTAAACGGAAGTGTCAATCATGTAAAGGTGCGAAAGAAATGAAGATGGCGGCGGAGACTAAGAATTGGTTGAGCAAGGAGGAGGGCGGGAAGGTTGAGGAAGAGAGAGATTAAGTGTGAGGTTAATGAGAAGGTTTTAGATTGAAAGGAGGGAAAAAATAGTAACATTATTATCCGCCAGGAGTCGTTGTTACTGAAAATAATTCTTGTGAGCTTCTTTTGATGAAGTCCTGCTGGGTAAAGGCGACCAGTTAATAGAAGAATGGAGATTAGATGTAATTGAATATACATACATACATACATACATACATACATACGTACATTCGTACGTACATACGTACGTACACATGTACATAAATATATATGCGTATACGTGTGTGTGTGTCTATGTATCAATAATATAAACACACACACACATATATATTCATGTATACATGCATGCATACATACATACCATACATACATACATACATAAATACATTCGTACGTACATATATACGTACATATATATATGTGTATGCGTGTGTGTGTATGTCTATGTATCAATAATATAAACACACGCATATATATATATATATACATACATCTACACATGCATCGTGTCTCTGGGTAGATTTTCGAACACTTCCTTGATCTTGACAACTAACTCGGCCTTGGGTTGTCTTTCTCAACCACGTTCCACTCATTGCAATCCATGGGATTACAAGTGGGAGAATTAGGAGGCCAGACATTGAAGCTGGTGAAGTCGTAGAAATTACCAAATTAATTCCAGTTCTGTATTCCTTCTGTCTTCACTCCTCAGATCATAACCGAAATGTTCGACCTGAAAATATTTACATCGTTTCGAAATTAAAGCGAGCCCTCTCTCTTCGGAAACCTTTATTAAAATTTTCTCTTTTTATTCTCCTTCTTTCAAATCCAATATAGTTTCTGGCATTTCGGATTTGAAGAAAAATAGTTCTTTTATTCATATTTTAACCAAAATTTTAGTTTCCTTTCAATCTTCTTTACAAACTGCTACACGTTCTGCTATTACAGAATTATTAAAAAATAGTTGTATTATTTTGATTTTAATTCCAATAATTCTTATTATCACCATTTCCCATGACACTAAACGTTTATACGAACTGCCAAAGAAACCACAGAATTATTGAAAAATTGTACAATTGTTACCATTTTAATCCCAATACACTATTTCCCAGTCTTCTTGCTTACATTTCCCCGTCTTTTTAAATTACTGTCCGCTCAACTAAAAGTACAAAATTACTGAAAGTTCTTCCTTTGTTACCATCTCAATGCTAACAAATCAGTCAAATTTCTCACATCATTAATCTGTCGTTCTTTCTCATCTCTCAATATCTCTCTCTCCCTCTCCCCTCCTCCCTCTCCCCCTCCTCTCTCTCCCCCTCCT
>NC_069003.1:34517473-34518789 GCF_001194135.2 Octopus bimaculoides
TGTGACTCTGAGCCAGACAATTCCATCATCCTCTACACTCGAACTTGCTACACCACTCTTCATCACTCTTGAGTCAGGCGTAATGGTTTAATTACCGGCTTCTGACAATTTTATGTGTGTATGTATATGTGTTTGAGTGTGTATATATATATATATATGTGTGTGTGTGTGTCTCTCTCTATGTATATACCTGTATGTGCGTGTATGTGTGTGCGTGTGTGTGTGTATGTGTGTGTGTGTGTGTGTGTGTGTCTGTGTGTGTGTCCATGCATATGATACTGTGTATTTCCGAAGAAAGTTCCTTCCTACAACGTTACACATATCTATTGTTCAACCTTCCTTCATACATGCCTACATTCTTTCGTTCTTTTCTCATTCATTCAATCGTTCGTTCGTTCGTTCCTTCGCTCGCTCATTCTTCATTTCTGTATTTCTTTATTCATTTTACCTTCCCACCCCACAACCCATTATTATATTCCCATACCCACCACCGCTTCTTTATTGGTTCACTAAGAATTAAAGTGACGTGGAACTTTCCTTTAGTCGGTCGGTTGGCGACGTAAGAAATATTTCACTTGTCTTCAGAAACAAAAAAAAACCCCAAACAAACAAACAACTATTAAAATACAACAAAAAGCAAGACAAAGAGAAAATAACAAAGACTAACATAAAAATACATGACATCATCGACACAAATTTATTTACTTTCAGTTTCACTTTCAACAAAATGGTTTTATCTCGTTTATATTTCTCGGTTTTTAAAATTTATTTTTGAGGTGTTTTGTTTCTTACATATGTACGGTAATATATACATACATTGACATATAAGAAGTACATACATACATATATACATCTACATATATGTTCATCTATACACACACACACACGCACACATATATATATACGTGCGTGCACGCATACATATAAACATACATACACGCACATACGTTCATACATATATACATATATGTACATACAACTATACATGTATTTATAAACACATACATTTATATACTTACATACACACGTACATACATACGTCCAGGCATACGACCGTACATAAACACGCACATACATACAATCATACATACATACGTACATACATACATGTATACATACATACATATAAAGAAAAATATAAATTGCGAAATAAAATACCTAAAACTAAAATTGAGATAAAGACATTTTGTTCAAATTGAAATGAAAAGTAAATGATTGCATGGAAATGTTTATTTTTCACGTGTCATCTTATGTACACACATACATACATAAACACACACACACACATACATAGACTTATGTGTGTTCATATATAT
>NC_069003.1:34518890-34519690 GCF_001194135.2 Octopus bimaculoides
ATATATATATATATATATAAAATATTACATAAACAAATACAAAAATCAGAGACAGAGTAATTGTGTGTGTATATGTTTGGAGGTATATATGATATTTATATGTATGTATAATACCTACTTACCAACCTAACAACCTATATATATATATGCATACATACATACATACATATATATATGCATATATATACACACACATATATATATATACATATATATCTCGTTACGAGATAATGTCTCTTCTAGACGTATAGTGTTAAAAGCAGAAATATATCACCAGCAGGTGAAAAATCAACCAATAGCGGCATTGGCATTACTAAATCTAGATTTCTGCATTTTAAAATTTCATCAGAAGCAAGTATCCACGAGCACCGTATGTTAAAGGAAAATCTGCTGCTAGCTGAGTTAGTTAAGCAGTGATCTGCATGTCATACTGAAAGCCTTCTAAACTGCAGTATTCATTTCGAGAAAGCAATCCCGCTAATTTGAAGTAATAGTGCTTCCGTAACTGATAAAGAATGTTTTTCTTATTGTTACAAACATTACAAACGGTTGGAAAAGATGGGTGCGAGGAAAATTATCTCATAAGCAATGGTGCAACTTGAATACATAATTTATAAACAATGGAAACACAGAATATAGAATACGGAATTGTCTCCTTCTAGCAGACACACAAACACAAACACACACACGCGTGCGCGCGCAAGTAAGCATTTCTATGTTATGTAAACATCTTATTCACACACGCTCATTTCTATGCGTATATATATACGCATATATATATATATATATATATATATATA
>NC_069003.1:34520080-34521574 GCF_001194135.2 Octopus bimaculoides
CACACACACACACACACACACACAACACGCACACAACACACACACACACACACACACACACACACACACTCGTTTATAACTATCACTTGTGTTTTTTTTTGTTCATAGACTTTTTGTAATTAACTCATCTCCTCCATTTCATTATTACTTTTTTTATGTTCAATTTGGAGCAATAATAATTTTCCTAGGTCCATCAACATTTTCATTCCTTGTTCGTTCCTTAATAATAATAATAATAATAAAAATAATAATAATAATAATAATAATAATAATAATAATAATGATGATGATGATGATGATAATAATTATTGTTGTTGTTGTTATTATTATCATCATCATCATTATTATTATTATTATTGTTGTTGTTGTTGTTGTTGTTCTTCTTCTTCTTCTTCTTCTTCTTCTTCTTCTTCTTATTATTATTATCATCATCATCATCATCATCATTATTATTATTATTATTATTATTGTCATCATCAACTTCATTAATTTTATCGGCCATCTTGCTTCTGAAATAGTATCTCGGCAAGAAGAAAAATCGGTTTTGTTTTAGCTGTAACATAATCTAATGACACCGAATGCCACCTGTCGGAGATTGTAAGTAGAACAGCTTCACTGCCACACACACACACGCACACTCGTTGACACTTAACGACATCCTATACTCACAAAAATTCACTGAGAATTAGGTTCTGCCTTAGCGCATTAACCCTCTTTTACACATATGCCAAAGTAGACTTTCATAATATACAACAGAAATAGACCGCTTATATACGGCTTCCAGGAATTCGGAATTTCCAGAAATCCGGAAATACTGTGCAACATCATACAATATATAGTATTAAGTAAGCAGACGTTGTTTTCGAAGTGGATTAATGTGCTTATGTTGTGTTAAAAATAGTTTTGTTCTTTAGTTTTTAAGCAAATTGTTGATGATTAAACATTGCTCCGCTTTATATTTGTCTAATTTGTACCTGTATCTGTTAAATAAAATCATGTTCTTGTCTTTGTTTAATTTTCATTCTATTAACATTTTCCTGTATAAACAGTGGAGTAAGATATATTTTTGAGTATGTCAATTGGATTAGTAAATATCAAACAGACTTTGCTTTGGAAATATATTAATTTGAATCTGTTTTAATACAATTTAGATCTTTACTTTTCATAGTTTGTTTTATATTTTAAGTATATGTGGCTGTGTGGTAAGAATCTTTCTTCCCAAATACATACTACAGCCACGGGACGACCAAAGCCTTGTGAGTGGATTTGGTAGACGGGGTGAATCGTTGGTGATTTTTTTTCTCCGTGTTCCTTTTCTCTTGGACTTTCTTCTGTCTCCTGTCTTTGAAGAAGAGCATTGATCGAAACGTAAAACCACCTTTCTTTCCGTCCCTGAGCGTCTGCTTGCATGTACCACGTTCTCACATTGCTTTTCTTGTGTTTGTTCTTCGTTTTTTTGATTTACTATATATATATATATATATATATATATAT